>NW_028270140.1:165395765-165600038 GCF_037043375.1 Chiloscyllium plagiosum | reverse complement strand
AGGGGGAGAGAGAGAGAGAGAGAGAGAGAGAGGGGAGAGGAGAGGGAGAGGAGAGAGACGGGGAGAGAGATGGAGGGGATAGGGAGAGAGGGGAGAGGGAGAGGGAGAGGGAGGGAGAGAGGGAGAGGGAGAGAGGGGGGAGAGAGATGGAGGGGACAGGAGAGAGAGGGAGAGAGAGAGGGGGTGAGGGAGAGAGAGAGGGAGAGAGGGGGAGAGAGACGGAGAGAGAGAGGGGGTGAGGAGAGATGGTGGGGAGAGAGAGGGAGAGGGAGAGGGGAGAGGGAGGCCAGGGGAGGAGGGAGAGGGAGAGGGGTATCAGCCAGTGGTGTTGTTGCTGGATCTGTAATTCCGAGACCCCGGTGATGTTGTCGAGAACAGAGTTTACACACCCCACCCCCAACACCCATATATTTGAATAGGTGTGAACATTAAGGCCAGTCTGTCAGACAGATTCATTGTGGTTAGTGCTGACAGTCAGGAAAGAAAATTAACCTTCCCACCCTCAATTAGATCAGAGAGTGTTGCTGGAAAAGCACAGCAGGTCAGGCAGCATCCGAGGGGCAGGGAAATCGACGTTTCGGGCAAAAGCCCTTCATCAGGAGTACAGGCTGGAGCCGCCGGGGTGCAGAGATAAATGGGAGTGGGGTGGGAGAAAGTAGCATAGGGTACAATAGGTGAATGGGGGGTGGGGATGGAAGTGATAGGTCAGAGAGGAGGGTGGAGTGGATAGGTGGGAAGGGAGATAGGCAGGTAGGACAGGTCATGGGAACAGTGCTGAGCTGGAAGGTTGGAACTAGGATGAGGTGGGGAAGGGGAAATGAGGAAACTGTTGAAATCCACATTGATGCCCTGGGGTTGAAGTGTTCCGAGGCGGAAGATGAGGCGTTCTTCCTCCAGGCGTCTGGTGGTGAGGGAGCGGCGGTGAAGGAGGCCCAGGACCTCCATGTCCTCGGCAGAGTGGGAGGGGGAGTGAAATGTTGGGCCACGGGGCGGTTTGGTTGATTGGTCCGGGTGTCTCTGAGATGTTCCCTAAAGCGCTCTGCTTGGAGGCGTCCAGTCTCCCCAATGTAGAGGAGACGGTATCGGGAGCAATGGATACAATAAATGATATTAGTGGATGTGCAGGTAAAACTTTGATGGATGTGGAAGGCTCCTTTAGGGCCTAGGATGGAGGTGAGGGAGGAGGTGTGGGCACAGGTTTTGCAGTTCCTGCGGTGGCAGGGGAAAGTGCCAGGATGAGAGGGTGGGTCGTAGGGGGGGCGTGGACCTGACCAGGTAGTCACGGAGGGAACGGTCTTTGCGGAAGGCGGAGAGGGGTGGTGAAGGAAATATATCCCTGGTGGTGGGGTCTGTTTGGAGGTGGCGGAAATGTCGGCGGATGATTTGGTTTATGCGAAGGTTGGTAGGGTGGAAGGTGAGCACCAGGGGCGTTCTGTCCTTGTTGCGGTTGGAGGGGTGGGGTCTAAGGGCGGAGGTGCGGGATGTGGATGAGATGCGTTGGAGGCCATCTGGTGTGTTCTATGGTGGAACTGCTCCTCCTGGGGTCAGATACAGCGGAGGCGGAGGAATTGGGAATACGGGATGGCATTTTTGCAGGAGGTCGGGTGGGAAGAGGTGTAATCCAGGTAGCTGTGGGAGTCGGTGGGTTCCAGAACGATCCCACACTGATGTGGTGAACTCTTTCACATCCCTCTGAAATAACCGACCAGTCAGGTGTGACACCGGAAGGTGCCGGCAGCTGGGCAGTGTTCCCAACGCTGACCCAGGCATCGGAAAACATGGGTGAAACAGCCCGGTCCACCCTGGACTGTTCCCCCTCACTAACATCTGGGGGCTAGTGCCAATATAGGGGAATACTGAGTCACAGTCTCATCAGGTAACAGACTCACACAGTCAGACCCTGAAACACAAGGTCCCAGAGACCACCGCCACCATCCGGGGATACTTACAGACCCACTGCCTCAGGGAACAGGCCCAGCAGGGACTGCTATTCTCTATAATACACACAGGGACTGCTGTTCACTGTAATATACACAGGGACTGCTGTTCACTATGATATACACAGGGACTGCTGTTCTCTATAATACACACAGGGAATGCTATTCTCTATAATATACACAGGGACTGCTGTTCACTATAATACACACAGGGACTGCTGTTCTCTATAATACACACAGGGAATGCTATTCTCTATAATATGCACAGGGACTGCTGTTCTCTATAATACACACAGGGACTGCTGTTCACTATAATACACACAGGGACTGCTGTTCTCTATAATACACACAGGGACTGCTGTTCTATACAATACACACAGGGACTGCTGTTCACTATAATATACACAGGGACTGCTGTTCTCTATAATATACACAGGGACTGCTGTTCTCTATAATATACACAGGGACTGCTGTTCTCTACAATACACACAGGGACTGCTGTTCACTATAATATACACAGGGACTGCTGTTCTCTATAATACACACAGGGACTGCTGTTCTCTATAATACACACAGGGACTGCTGTTCTCTATAATACACACAGGGACTGCTGTTCTCTATAATACACACAGGGACTGCTGTTCACTATAATATACACAGGGACTGCTGTTCTCTATAATATACACAGGGACTGCTGTTCTCTATAATATACACAGGGACTGCTGTTCTCTATAATATACACAGGGACTGCTGTTCTCTATAATATACACAGGGACTGCTGTTCTCTATAATACACACAGGGACTGCTGTTCACTATAATATACACAGGGACTGCTGTTCTCTATAATATACACAGGGACTGCTGTTCTCTATAATATACACAGGGACTGCTGTTCTCTATAATATACACAGGGACTGCTGTTCTCTATAATACACACAGGGACTGCTGTTCTCTATAATACACACAGGGACTGCTGTTCTCTATAATATACACAGGGACTGCTGTTCTCTATAATACACACAGGGACTGCTGTTCTCTATAATATACACAAGGACTGCAGTTCTCTATAATATACACAGGGACTGCTGTTCTCTATAATATACACAGGGACTGCAGTTCACTATGATATACACAGGGACTGCTGTTCTCTATAATACACACAGGGAATGCTATTCTCTATAATATACACAGGGACTGCTGTTCACTATAATACACACAGGGACTGCTGTTCACTATAATACACACTGGGACTGCTGTTCACTATAATACACACAGGGACTGCTGTTCTCTATAATACACACAGGGACTGCTGTTCTCTACAATACACACAGGGACTGCTGTTCTCTATAATATACACAGGGACTGCTGTTCTCTATAATATACACAGGGACTGCTGTTCTCTATAATATACACAGGGACTGCTGTTCTCTATAATACACACAGGGACTGCTGTTCTCTATAATACACACAGGGACTGCTGTTCTCTATAATACACACAGGGACTGCTGTTCTCTATAATATACACAGGGACTGCTGTTCTCTATAATACACACAGGGACTGCTGTTCTCTATAATATACACAAGGACTGCAGTTCTCTATAATATACACAGGGACTGCTGTTCTCTATAATATACACAGGGACTGCTGTTCTCTATAATACACACAGGGACTGCTGTTCTCTATAATACACACAGGGACTGCTGTTCTCTATAATACACACAGGGACTGCTGTTCTCTATAATATACACAGGGACTGCTGTTCTCTATAATATACACAGGGACTGCTGTTCTCTATAATACACACAGGGACTGCTGTTCTCTATAATTCACACAGGGACTGCTGTTCTCTATAATATACACAGGGACTGCTGTTCTCTATAATATACACAGGGACTGCTGTTCTCTATAATACACACAGGGACTGCTGTTCTCTGCAATACACACAGGGACTGCTGTTCTCTATAATATACACAGGGACTGCTGTTCTCTATAATACACACAGAGAATGCTGTTCACTATAATATACACAGGGACTGCTGTTCTCTATAATATACACAGGGACTGCTGTTCTCTATAATACACACAGAGAATGCTGTGCACTATAATATACACAGGGACTGCTGTTCACTATAATATACACAGGGACTGCTGTTCACTATGACACACACAGGGACTGCTGTTCACTATAATATACACAGGGACTGCTGTTCACTATAATACACACAGGGACTGCTGTTCTCTATAATATACACAGGGACTGCTGTTCTCTATAATATACACAGGGACTGCTGTTCACTATAATATACACAGGGACTGCTGTTCACTATAATACACACAGGGACTGCTGTTCTCTATAATATACACAGGGACTGCTGTTCTCTATAATATACACAGGGACTGCTGTTCACTATAATACACACAGGGACTGCTGTTCACTATAATACGCACAGGGACTGCTGTTCACTCTAATATACACAGGGACTGCTGTTCAATATAATATACACAGGGACTGCTGTTCACTATAATATACACAGGGACTGCTGTTCTCTATAATATACACAGGGACTGCGGTTCACTATAATATACACAGGGACTGCTGTTCTCTATAATATACACAGGGACTGCTGTTCACTATAATATACACAGGGACAGCTGTTCTCTATAATACGCACAGGGACTGCTGTTCACTCTAATATACACAGGGACTGCTGTTCAATATAATATACACAGGGACTGCTGTTCACTATAATATACACAGGGACTGCTGTTCACTATAATACACACAGGGACTGCTGTTCTCTATAATATACACAGGGACTGCTGTTCTCTATAATATACACAGGGACTGCTGTTCACTATAATATACACAGGGACTGCTGTTCTCTATAATATACACAGGGACTGCTGTTCAATATAATATACACAGGGACTGCTGTTCACTATAATATACACAGGGACAGCTGTTCTCTATAATACACACAGGGACTGCTGTTCACTATAATATACACAGGGACTGCTGTTCACTATAATACACACAGGGACTGCTGTTCACTATAATATACACAGGGACTGCTGTTCTCTATAATATACACAGGGACTGCTGTTCAATATAATATACACAGGAACTGCTGTTCACTATAATATACACAGGGACTGCTGTTCACTATAATACACACAGGGACTGCTGTGCACTATAATATACACAGGGACAGCTGTTCTCTATAATATACACAGGGACTGCTGTTCACTATAATACACACAGGGACTGCTGTTCACTATAATACACACAGGGACTGCTGTTCACCAGAATATACACAGGGACTGCTGTTCTCTATAATACACACAGGGACTGCTGTTCACTATAATATACACAGGGACTGCTGTTCTCTATAATATACACAGGGACTGCTGTTCTCTATAATATACACAGGGACTGCTGTTCTCTATAATATACGCAGGGACTGCTGTTCTCTATAATACACACAGGGACTGCTGTTCTCTATAATATACACAGGGACTGCTGTTCACTATAATATACACAGGGACTGCTGTTCACTATAATACACACAGGGACTGCTGTGCACTATAATATACACAGGGACAGCTGTTCTCTATAATATACACAGGGACTGCTCTTCACTATAATACACACAGGGACTGCTGTTCACCAGAATATACACAGGGACTGCTGTTCTCTATAATACACACAGGGACAGCTGTTCACTATAATACACACAGGGACTGCTGTTCACTATAATACACACAGGGACTGCTGTTCACCAGAATATACACAGGGACTGCTGTTCTCTATAATACACACAGGGACTGCTGTTCACTATAATATACACAGGGACTGCTGTTCTCTATAATATACACAGGGACTGCTGTTCTCTATAATATACACAGGGACAACTGTTCACTATAATATACACAGCGACTGCTGTTCATTACAATACACACAGGGCCTGCTGTTCTCTATAATTTACACAGGGACTGCTGTTCTCCATAATACACACAGGGACTGCTGTTTACTATAATATACACAGGGACTGTTGTTCTCTATAATATACACAGGGACTGCTGTTCACTATAATATACACAGCGACTGCTGTTCATTATAATACACACAGGGCCTGCTGTTCTCAATAATGTACACAGGGACAGCTGTACTCTATAATACACACAGGGACTGCTGTTCTCGAGAATATACACAGGGACTGCTGTTCTCTATAATATACACAGGGACTGCTGTTCTCTATAATATACACAGGGACTGCTGTTCTCTATAATACACACAGGGACTGCTGTTCTCTATAATACACACAGGGACTGCTGTTCTCTATAATATACACAGGGACTGCTGTTCACTATAATATACACAGGGACTGCTGTTCTCTCTAATATACACAGGGAATGCTGTTCTCTATAATATACACAGGGACTGCTGTTCACTATAATATACACAGGGACTGTTGTTCTCTATAATATACACAGGGACTGCTGTTCACTATAATATACACAGCGACTGCTGTTCATTATAATACACACAGGGCCTGCTGTTCTCAATAATGTACACAGGGACAGCTGTACTCTGTAATACACACAGGGACTGCTGTTCTCGAGAATATACACAGGGACTGCTGTTCTCTATAATATACACAGGGACTGCTGTTCTCTATAATATACACAGGGACTGCTGTTCTCTATAATACACACAGGGACTGCTGTTCTCTATAATACACACAGGGACTGCTGTTCTCTATAATATACACAGGGACTGCTGTTCACTATAATATACACAGGGACTGCTGTTCTCTATAATATACACAGGGAATGCTGTTCTCTATAATATACACAGGGACTGCTGTTCACTATAATATACACAGGGAATGCTGTTCACTATAATATACACAGGGACTGCTGTTCTCTATAATATACACAGGGACTGCTGTTCTCTATAATATACACAGGGACTGCTGTTCACTATAATATACACAGGGACTGCTGTTCTTGATAATATACACAGGGACTGCTGTTCACTATAATTTACACAGGGACTGCTGTTCACTATAATATACACAGGGACTGCTGTTCACTATAATACACACAGGGACTGCTGTTCTCTTTAATACACACAGGGACTGCTGTTCTCTATAATATACACAGGGACTGCTGTTCTCTATAATATACACAGGGAATGCTGTTCTCTATAATACACACAGGGACTGCTGTTCTCTATAATATACACAGGGACTGCTGTTCTCTATAATACACACAGGGACTGCTGTTCTCTATAATACACACAGGGACTGCTATTCTCTATAATACACACAGGGACTGCTGTTCTCTATAATACACACAGGGACTGCTGTTCTCTATAATACACACAGGGAATGCTGTTCACTATAATACACACAGGGAATGCTGTTCACTATAATACACACAGGGACTGCTGTTCACTATAATAGACACAGGGACTGCTGTTCACGATAATGTACACAGGGACTGCTGTTCTCTACAATACACACAGGGACTGCTGTTCTCTATAATATACACAGGGACTGCTGTTCTGTATAATATACACAAGGACTGCTGTTCTCTATAATACACACAGGGAATGCTGTTCTCTATAATACACACAGGGACTGCTGTTCACTATAATATACACAGGGAATGCTGTTCTCTATAATATACACAGGGACTGCTGTTCTCTATAATACACACAGGGAATGCTGTTCTCTATAATACACACAGGGACTGCTGTTCTCAATAATACACACAGGGAATGCTGTTCACTATAATATACACAGGGACTGCTGTTCTCTATAATACACACAGGGAATGCTGTTCACTATAATATACACAGGGACTGCTGTTCTCTATAATACACACAGGGAATGCTGTTCTCTATAATACACACAGGGACTGCTGTTCACTATAATATACACAGGGAATGCTGTTCTCTATAATATACACAGGGACTGCTGTTCTCTATAATACACACAGGGAATGCTGTTCTCTATAATACACACAGGGACTGCTGTTCTCAATAATACACACAGGGAATGCTGTTCACTATAATATACGCAGGGACTGCTGTTCACTACAATACACACAGGGAATGCTGTTCTCTATAATACACACAGGGACTGCTGTTCTCTATAATACACACAGGGAATGCTGTTCACTATAATACACACAGGGAATGCTGTTCTCTATAATACACACAGGGAATGCTGTTCACTATAATACACACAGGGAATGCTGTTCACTATAATACACACAGGAATTGCTGTTCACTATAATACACACAGGGACTGCTGTTCAATTTAATACACACAGGGACTGCTGTTCACGATAATGTACACAGGGACTGCTGTTCTCTACAATACACACAGGGACTGCTGTTCTCTATAATATACATAGGGACTGCTGTTCTGTATAATATACACAGGGACTGCTGTTCTCTATAATACACACAGGGACTGCTGTTCTCTGTCATATACACAGGGACTGCTGTTCTCGAAAATATACACAGGGACTGCTGTTCTCTTTCATACACACAGGGACTGCTCTTCTCTACAATACGCACAGGGACTGCTGTTCTCTATAATATACACAGGGACTGCTGTTCTCTATAATACACACAGAGAATGCTGTTCTCTATAATATACACAGGGACTGCTGTTCACTATAATACACACAGAGAATGCTGTTCTCTATAATACACACAGGGACTGCTGTTCTCTATAATATACACAGGGAATGCTGTTCTCTATCATACACACAGGGACTGCTGTTCTCTATAATATACACAGGGAATGCTGTTCTCTATAATACACACAGGGACTGCTGTTCTCTATAATATACACAGGGATTGCTGTTCTCTATAATACACACAGGGACTGCTGTTCCCTGTAATATACACAGGGAATTCTGTTCACTATAATACACACAGGGACTGCTGTTCTCCACAATATACACAGGGACTGCTGTTCTCTATAATACACACAGGGACTGCTGTTCTCTATAATATACACAGGGACTGCTGTTCTCTATAATATTCACAGGAACTGCTGTTCACTATAATACACACAGGGAATGCTGTTCTCTATAATACACACAGGGACTGCTGTTCTCTATAATACACACAGGGACTGCTGTTCTCTATAATATACACAGGGACTGCTGTTCACGATAATACACACACAAAGACTTCTGTTCTCTATAATATACACAGGGAATGCTGTTCCCTATAATACACACAGGGACTGCTGTTCTCTATAATACACACAGGGACTACTATTCTCTATAATACACACAGGGACTGCTGTTCTCTATAATACACACAGGGAATGCTGTTCACTATAATACACACAGGGACTACTATTCTCTATAATACACGCAGGGACTGCTGTTCTCTATAATACACACAGGGACTGCTGTTCTCTATAATACACACAGGGAATGCTGTTCAATATAATACACACAGGGAATGCTGTTCACTATAATATAACAGGGACTGCTGTTCTCTATAATACACACAGGGACTGCTGTTCACTATAATGTACACCGGGACTGCTGTTCTCTATAATATACACAGGGAATGCTGTTCTCTATAATATTCACAGGGACTGCTGTTCACTATAATACACACAGGGAATGCTGTTCTCTATAATACACACAGGGACTGCTGTTCTCTATAATATACACAGGGAATGCTGTTCTCTATAATACACACAGGGACTGCTGTTCTCTATAATATACACAGGGATTGCTGTTCTCTATAATACACACAGGGACTGCTGTTCCCTGTAATATACACAGGGAATTCTGTTCTCTATAATACACACAGGGACTGCTGTTCTCCATAATATACACAGGGACTGCTGTTCTCTATAATACACACAGGGACTGCTGTTCACTATAATATACACAGGGACTGCTGTTCTCTATAATATACACAGGGACTGCTGTTCTCTATAATATTCACAGGGACTGCTGTTCACTATAATACACACAGGGACTACTGTTCTCTATAATATACACAGGGACTGCTGTTCACGATAATACACACACAGAGACTTCTGTTCTCTATAATATACACAGGGAATGCTGTTCCCTATAATACACACAGGGACTGCTGTTCTCTATAATATACACAGGGACTGCTGTTCTCTATAATACACACAGGGACTGCTGTTCTCTATAATACACACAGGGACTACTATTCTCTATAATACACACAGGGACTGCTGTTCTCTATAATATACACAGGGACTGCTGTTCTCTATAATACACACAGGGACTGCTGTTCTCTATAATACACACAGGGACTGCTGTTCTCTATAATACACACAGGGACTGCTATTCTCTATAATACACACAGGGACTGCTGTTCTCTATAATACACACAGGGACTGCTATTCTCTATAATACACACAGGGACTGCTGTTCTCTATAATATACACAGGGACTGCTGTTCACGATAATACACACACAGAGACTTCTGTTCTCTATAATATACACAGGGAATGCTGTTCCCTATAATACACACAGGGACTGCTGTTCTCTATAATATACACAGGGACTGCTGTTCTCTATAATACACACAGGGACTGCTGTTCTCTATAATACACACAGGGACTGCTGTTCTCTATAATACACACAGGGACTGCTATTCTCTATAATACACACAGGGACTGCTGTTCTCTATAATACACACAGGGACTGCTGTTCTCTATAATACACACAGGGAATGCTGTTCACTATAATACACACAGGGAATGCTGTTCACTATAATACACACAGGGACTGCTGTTCACTATAATACACACAGGGACTGCTGTTCACGATAATGTACACAGGGACTGCTGTTCTCTACAATACACACAGGGACTGCTGTTCTCTATAATATACCCAGGGACTGCTGTTCTGTATAATATACACAAGGACTGCTGTTCTCTATAATACACACAGGGAATGCTGTTCTCTATAATACACACAGGGACTGCTGTTCACTATAATATACACAGGGAATGTGTTCTCTATAATATAGACAGGGACTGCTGTTCTCTATAATACACACAGGGAATGCTGTTCTCTATAATACACACAGGGACTGCTGTTCTCAATAATACACACAGGGAATGCTGTTCACTATAATATACGCAGGGACTGCTGTTCACTACAATACACACAGGGAATGCTGTTCTCTATAATACACACAGGGACTGCTGTTCTCTATAATACACACAGGGAATGCTGTTCACTATAATACACACAGGGAATGCTGTTCTCTATAATACACACAGGGAATGCTGTTCACTATAATACACACAGGGAATGCTGTTCACTATAATACACACAGGAATTGCTGTTCACTATAATACACACAGGGACTGCTGTTCACTATAATACACACAGGGACTGCTGTTCACGATAATGTACACAGGGACTGCTGTTCTCTACAATACACACAGGGACTGCTGTTCTCTATAATATACACAGGGACTGCTGTTCTGTATAATATACACAGGGACTGCTGTTCTCTATAATACACACAGGGACTGCTGTTCTCTATAATATACACAGGGACTGCTGTTCTCGAAAATATACACAGGGACTGCTGTTCTCTTTCATACACACAGGGACTGCTCTTCTCTACAATACGCACAGGGACTGCTGTTCTCTATAATATACACAGGGACTGCTGTTCTCTATAATACACACAGAGAATGCTGTTCTCTATAATATACACAGGGACTGCTGTTCACTATAATACACACAGAGAATGCTGTTCTCTATAATACACACAGGGACTGCTGTTCTCTATAATATACACAGGGAATGCTGTTCTCTATCATACACACAGGGACTGCTGTTCTCTATAATATACACAGGGAATGCTGTTCTCTATAATACACACAGGGACTGCTGTTCTCTATAATATACACAGGGATTGCTGTTCTCTATAATACACACAGGGACTGCTGTTCCCTGTAATATACACAGGGAATTCTGTTCACTATAATACACACAGGGACTGCTGTTCTCCACAATATACACAGGGACTGCTGTTCTCTATAATACACACAGGGACTGCTGTTCTCTATAATATACACAGGGACTGCTGTTCTCTATAATATTCACAGGAACTGCTGTTCACTATAATACACACAGGGAATGCTGTTCTCTATAATACACACAGGGACTGCTGTTCTCTATAATACACACAGGGAATGCTGTTCTCTATAATATACACAGGGACTGCTGTTCTCTATAATATACACAGGGACTGCTGTTCACGATAATACACACACAGAGACTTCTGTTCTCTATAATATACACAGGGAATGCTGTTCCCTATAATACACACAGGGACTGCTGTTCTCTATAATACACACAGGGACTACTATTCTCTATAATACACACAGGAACTGCTGTTCTCTATAATACACACAGGGAATGCTGTTCACTATAATACACACAGGGACTACTATTCTCTATAATACACACAGGGACTGCTGTTCTCTATAATACACACAGGGACTGCTGTTCTCTATAATACACACAGGGAATGCTGTTCACTATAATACACACAGGGAATGCTGTTCACTATAATATACACAGGGACTGCTGTTCTCTATAATACACACAGGGACTGCTGTTCACTATAATGTACACCGGGACTGCTGTTCTCTATAATATACACAGGGAATGCTGTTCTCTATAATATTCACAGGGACTGCTGTTCACTATAATACACACAGGGAATGCTGTTCTCTATAATACACACAGGGACTGCTGTTCTCTATAATATACACAGGGAATGCTGTTCTCTATAATACACACAGGGACTGCTGTTCTCTATAATATACACAGGGATTGCTGTTCTCTATAATACACACAGGGACTGCTGTTCCCTGTAATATACACAGGGAATTCTGTTCTCTATAATACACACAGGGACTGCTGTTCTCCATAATATACACAGGGACTGCTGTTCTCTATAATACACACAGGGACTGCTGTTCACTATAATATACACAGGGACTGCTGTTCTCTATAATATACACAGGGACTGCTGTTCTCTATAATATTCACAGGGACTGCTGTTCACTATAATACACACAGGGACTGCTGTTCTCTATAATATACACAGGGACTGCTGTTCACGATAATACACACACAGAGACTTCTGTTCTCTATAATATACACAGGGACTGCTGTTCTCTATAATACACACAGGGACTGCTGTTCTCTATAATACACACAGGGACTGCTATTCTCTATAATACACACAGGGACTGCTGTTCTCTATAATACACACAGGGACTGCTGTTCTCTATAATACACACAGGGAATGCTGTTCACTATAATACACACAGGGACTGCTGTTCTCTATAATACACACAGGGAATGCTGTTCACTATAATACACACAGGGAATGCTGTTCACTATAATACACACAGGGACTGCTGTTCACTAAAATACACACAGGGACTGCTGTTCACGATAATGTACACAGGGACTGCTGTTCTCTACAATACACACAGGGACTGCTGTTCTCTATAATATACACAGGGACTGCTGTTCTGTATAATATACACAGGGACTGCTGTTCTCTATAATACACACAGGGACTGCTGTTCTCTATAATACACACAGGGACTGCTGTCCTCTATAATATACACAGGGAATGCTGTTCTCGAAAATATACACAGGGACTGCTGTTCTCTTTCATACACACAGGGACTGCTCTTCTCTACAATACACACAGGGACTGCTGTTCTCTATAATATACACAGAGAATGCTGTTCTCTATAATATACACAGGGACTGCTGTTCACTATAATACACACAGAGAATGCTGTTCACTATAATATACACAGGGACTGCTGTTCTCTATAATACACACAGGGACTGCTGTTCTCTATAATACACACAGGGACTGCTGTTCACTATAATACACACAGGGACTGCTGTTCTCTATAATACACACAGAGAATGCTGTTCTCTATAATATACACAGGGACTGCTGTTCACTATAATACACACAGAGAATGCTGTTCACTATAATATACACAGGGACTGCTGTTCTCTATAATACACACAGAGAATGCTGTTCACTATAATATACACAGGGACTGCTGTTCACTATAATATACACAGGGACTGCTGTTCACTAGAACACACACAGGGACTGCTGTTCACTATAATATACACAGGGACTGCTGTTCACTATAATATACACAGGGACTGCTGTTCACTATAATATACACAGGGACTGCTGTTCTCTATAATACACACAGGGACTGCTGTTCTCTATAATATACACAGGGACTGCTGTTCTCTATAATATACACACAGGGACTGCTGTTCTCTATAATACACACAGGGACTGCTGTTCTCTATAATATACACAGGGACTGCTGTTCACTATAATATACACAGGGACTGCTGTTCACTTTTATACACACAGGGACTGCTGTTCACTATAATATACATAGGGACTGCTGTTCACTATAATATACACAGGGACTGCTGTTCACTATGATACACACAGGGACTGCTGTTCACTATAATACGCACAGGGACTGCTGTTCACTCTAATATACACAGGGACTGCTGTTCAATATAATATACACAGGGACTGCTGTTCACTATAATATACACAGGGACTGCTGTTCTCTATAATATACACAGGGAATGCTGTTCTCTATAATACACACAGGGACTGCTGTTCACTATAATATACACAGGGACTGCTGTTCTCTATAATATACACAGGGACTGCTGTTCACGATAATATACACAGGGACTGCTTTTCTCTATAATACACACAGGGACTGCTGTTCACTATAATATACACAGGGACTGCTGTTCACTATAATATACACAGCGACTGCTGTTCACGATAATACACACACAGAGACTGCTGTTCTCTATAATACACACAGGGACTGCTGTTCTCTATAATATACACAGGGAATGCTGTTCTCTATAATATACACAGGGTCTGCTGTTCACTATAATACACACAGGGACTGCTGTTCTCTATAATATGCACAGGGACTGCTGTTCACTATAATACACACAGGGAATGCTGTTCACTATAATACACACAGGGAATGCTGTTCACTATAATACACAAAGGGACTGCTGTTCACTATAATACACACAGGGACTGCTGTTCACGATAATGTACACAGGGACTGCTGTTCTCTACAATACACACAGGGACTGCTGTTCTCTATAATACACACAGGGACTGCTGTTCACTATAATATACACAGGAACTGATGTTCTCTATAATATACACAGGGACTGCTGTTCACTATAATATACACAGGGACTGCTTTTCTCTATAATACACACAGGGACTGCTGTTCTCTATAATATTCACAGGGACTGCTGTTCACTATAATATACACAGCGACTGCTGTTCACGATAATACACACACAGAGACTGCTGTTCTCTATAATACACACAGGGACTGCTGTTCTCTATAATATACACAGGGAATGCTGTTCTCTATAATACACACAGGGTCTGCTGTTCTCTATAATATACACAGGGACTGCTGTTCACTATAATATACACAGGGACTGCTGTTCACTATAATACACACAGGGACTGCTGTTCTCTATAATATACACAGGGACTGCTGTTCACTATAATACACACAGGGAATGCTGTTCACTATAATACACACAGGGAATGCTGTTCACTATAATACACAAAGGGACTGCTGTTCACTATAATACACACAGGGACTGCTGTTCACGATAATGTACACAGGGACTGCTGTTCTCTACAATACACACAGGGACTGCTGTTCTCTATAATATACACAGGGACTGCTGTTCTGTATAATATACACAGGGACTGCTGTTCTCTATAATACACACAGGGAATGCTGTTCTCTACAATACACACAGGGACTGCTGTTCACTATAATATACATAGGGACTGCTGTTCTCTATAATATACACAGGGACTGCTGTTCTCTATAATACACACAGGGAATGCTGTTCTCTATAATACACACAGGGACTGCTGTTCTCTATAATACACACAGGGAATGCTGTTCACTATAATACACACAGGGAATGCTGTTCACTATAATACACGCAGGGACTGCTGTTCACTACAATACACACAGGGAATGCTGTTCTCTATAATACACACAGGGACTGCTGTTCTCTATAATACACACAGGGAATGCTGTTCACTATAATACACACAGGGAATGCTGTTCTCTATAATACACAGAGGGAATGCTGTTCACTATAATACACACAGGGACTGCTGTTCTCTATAATATACACAGGGACTGCTGTTCACGATAATACACACACAGAGACTTCTGTTCTCTATAATATACACAGGGAATGCTGTTCCCTATAATACACACAGGGACTGCTGTTCTCTATAATATACACAGGGACTGCTGTTCTCTATAATACACACAGGGACTGCTGTTCTCTATAATACACACAGGGACTACTATTCTCTATAATACACACAGGGACTGCTGTTCTCTATAATACACACAGGGACTGCTGTTCTCTATAATATACACAGGGAATGCTGTTCACTATAATACACACAGGGAATGCTGTTCACTATAATACACACAGGGACTGCTGTTCACTATAATACACACAGGGACTGCTGTTCACGATAATGTACACAGGGACTGCTGTTCTCTACAATACACACAGGGACTGCTGTTCTGTATAATATACACAGGGACTGCTGTTCTGTATAATATACACAGGGACTGCTGTTCTCTATAATACACACAGGGAATGCTGTTCTCTATAATACACACAGGGACTGCTGTTCACTATAATATACACAGGGACTGCTATTCTCTATAATATACACAGGGACTGCTGTTCACTATAATATACACAGGGAATGCTGTTCACTATAATACACACAGGGACTGCTGTTCTCTATAATATACACCGGGACTGAGTTCATTATAATACACACAGGGACTGCTGTTCACTACAATACACACAGGGAATGCTGTTCTCTATAATACAAACAGGGACTGCTGTTCTCGAAAAAAACACACAGGGAATGCTGTTCACTATAATACACACAGGGAATGCTGTTCTCTATAATACACAGAGGGAATGCTGTTCACTATAATACACGCAGGGACTGCTGTTCACTACAATACACACAGGGAATGCTGTTCTCTATAATACAAACAGGGACTGCTGTTCTCTATAATACACACAGGGAATGCTGTTCACTATAATACACACAGGGAATGCTGTTCTCTATAATACACAGAGGGAATGCTGTTCACTATAATACACACAGGGACTGCTGTTCTCTATAATATACACAGGGACTGCTGTTCACGATAATACACACACAGAGACTTCTGTTCTCTATAATATACACAGGGAATGCTGTTCCCTATAATACACACAGGGACTGCTGTTCTCTATAATATACACAGGGACTGCTGTTCTCTATAATACACACAGGGACTGCTGTTCTCTATAATACACACAGGGACCACTATTCTCTATAATACACACAGGGACTGCTGTTCTCTATAATACACACAGGGACTGCTGTTCTCTATAATATACACAGGGAATGCTGTTCACTATAATACACACAGGGAATGCTGTTCACTATAATACACACAGGGACTGCTGTTCACTATAATACACACAGGGACTGCTGTTCACGATAATGTACACAGGGACTGCTGTTCTCTACAATACACACAGGGACTGCTGTTCTCTATAATATACACAGGGACTGCTGTTCTGTATAATATACACAGGGACTGCTGTTCTCTATAATACACACAGGGACTGCTGTTCTCTATAATACACACAGGGACTGCTGTCCTCTATAATATACACAGGGACTGCTGTTCTCGAAAATATACACAGGGACTGCTGATCTCTTTCATACACACAGGGACTGCTCTTCTCTACAATACGCACAGGGACTGCTGTTCTCTATAATATACACAGGGACTGCTGTTCTCTATAATACACACAGAGAATGCTGTTCTCTATAATATACACAGGGACTGCTGTTCACTATAATACACACAGAGAATGCTGTTCACTATAATATACACAGGGACTGCTGTTCTCTATAATACACACAGAGAATGCTGTTCACTATAATATACACAGGGACTGCTGTTCACTATAATATACACAGGGACTGCTGTTCACTATAACACACACAGGGACTGCTGTTCACTATAATATACACAGGGACTGCTGTTCACTATAATATACAGAGGGACTGCTGTACACTATAATATACACAGGGACTGCTGTTCTCCATAATACACACAGGGACTGCTGTTCTCTATAATATACACAGGGACTGCAGTTCTCTATAATATACACACTGGGACTGCTGTTCTCTATAATACACACAGGGACTGCTGTTCTCTATAATATACACAGGGACTGCTGTTCACTATAATATACACAGGGACTGCTGTTCACTTTTATACACACAGGGACTGCTGTTCACTATAATATACATAGGGACTGCTGTTCACTATAATATACACAGGGACTGCTGTTCACTATGATACACACAGGGACTGCTGTTCACTATAATACGCACAGGGACTGCTGTTCACTCTAATATACACAGGGACTGCTGTTCAATATAATATACACAGAGACTGCTGTTCACTATAATATACACAGGGACTGCTGTTCTCTATAATATACACAGGGAATGCTGTTCTCTATAATACACACAGGGACTGCTGTTCACTATAATATACACAGGGACTGCTGTTCTCTATAATATACACAGGGACTGCTGTTCACTATAATATACACAGGGACTGCTTTTCTCTATAATACACACAGGGACTGCTGTTCACTATAATATACACAGGGACTGCTGTTCTCTATAATATACACAGGGACTGCTGTTCACTATAATATACACAGCGACTGCTGTTCACGATAATACACACACAGAGACTGCTGTTCTCTATAATACACACAGGGACTGCTGTTCTCTATAATATACACAGGGAATGCTGTTCTCTATAATACACACAGGGTCTGCTGTTCTCTATAATATACACAGGGACTGCTGTTCACTATAATATATACAGGGACTGCTGTTCACTATAATACACACAGGGACTGCTGTTCTCTATAATATACACAGGGACTGCTGTTCACTATAATACACACAGGGAATGCTGTTCACTATAATACACACAGTGAATGCTGTTCACTATAATACACAAAGGTACTGCTGTTCACTATAATACACACAGGGACTGCTGTTCACGATAATGTACACAGGGACTGCTGTTCTCTACAATACACACAGGGACTGCTGTTCTCTATAATATACACAGGGACTGCTGTTCTCTATAATATACACAGGGACTGCTGTTCTCTATAATACACACAGGGAATGCTGTTCTCTATAATACACACAGGGACTGCTGTTCTCTATAATACACACAGGGACTGCTGTTCACTATAATACACACAGGGAATGCTGTTCACTATAATACACGCAGGGACTGCTGTTCACTACAATACACACAGGGAATGCTGTTCTCTATAATACACACAGGGACTGCTGTTCTCTATAATACACACAGGGAATGCTGTTCACTATAATACACACAGGGAATGCTGTTCTCTATAATACACAGAGGGAATGCTGTTCACTATAATACACACAGGGAATGCTGTTCACTATAATACACACAGGGAATGCTGTACACTGTAATACACACAGGGACTGCTGTTCACGATAATGTACACAGGGACTGCTGTTCTCTAGAATACACACAGGGACTGCTGTTCTCTATAATATACACAGGGACTGCTGTTCTGTATAATATACACAGGGACTGCTGTTCTCTATAATACACACAGGGAATGCTGTTCTCTATAATACACACACGGACTGCTGTTCACTATAATATACGCAGGGACTGCTGTTCTCTATAGTATACACAGGGACTGCTTTTCTCTATAATATACACAGGGACTGCTGTTCTCTATAATACACACAGGGAATGCTGTTCACAATAATACACACAGGGACTACTGTTCTCTATAATACACACAGGGACTGCTGTTCACTATAATATACACAGGGACTGCTGTTCTCTATAATACACACAGGGAATGCTGTTCTCTATAATACACACAGGGACTGCTGTTCTCTATAATACACACAGGGAATGCTGTTCACTATAATACACACAGGGAATGCTGTTCACTATAATACACACAGGGACTGCTGATCACGATAATGTAGACAGGGACTGCTGTTCTCTACAAAACACACAAGGACTGCTGTTCTCTATAATACACACAGGGACTGCTGTTCTCTATAATATACACAGGGACTGCTGTTCACTATAATATACACAGCGACTGCTGTTCACTATAATATACACAGGGACTGCTGTTCTCTATAATACACACAGGGAATGCTGTTCCCTATAATATACACAGAGAATTCTGTTCTCTATAATACACACAGGGACTGCTGTTCTCCATAATATACACAGGGACTGCTGTTCTCTATAATACACACAGGGACTGCTGTTCTCCATAATATACACAGGGACTGCTGTTCTCTATAATACACACAGGGACTGCTGTCCTCTACAATATACACAGGGACTGCTGTTCTCTATAATACACACAGGGACTGCTGTCCTCTTTCATACACACAGGGACTGCTCTTCTCTACAATACACACAGGGACTGCTGTTCTCTATAATATACACAGGGACTGCTGTTCACTATAATACACACAGAGAATGCAGTTCACTATAATATACACAGGGACTGATGTTCTCTATAATATACACAGGGACTGCTGTTCTCTATAATACACACAGAGAATGCTGTTCACTATAATATACACAGGGACTGCTGTTCACTATAACATACACAGGGACTGCTGTTCACTATAACACACACAGGGACTGCTGTTCACTATAATATATACAGGGACTGCTGTTCACTATAATATACACAGGGACTGCTGTTCACTATAATACACACATGGACTGCTGTTCACTATAATACACACAGGGACTGCTGTTCTCTATAATATACACAGGGACTGCTGTTCACTATAATAAAAACAGGGCTTGCTGTTCTCTATAATATAGACAGGGACTGCTGTTCTCTATAATACACACAGGGACTGCTGTTCACTATAATATACACAGGGACTGCTGTTCACTATAATACACACAGGGACTGCTGTTCTCTATAATATACACAGGGAATGCTGTTCTCTATAATATTCACAGGGACTGCTGTTCACTATAATATACGCAGGGACTGCTGTTCTCTATAATATACACAGGGACTGCTGTTCACGATAATATACACAGGGACTGCTGTTCTTTATAATATACACAGGGAATGCTGTTCTCTATAATATACACAGGAACTGCTGTTCACTATAATATACACAGGGACTGCTGTTCTCTATAATATACACAGGGAATGCTGTTCTCTATAATATACACAGGAACTGCTGTTCAATATAATATACGCAGGGACTGCTGTTCTCTATAATATACACAGGGACTGCTGTTCACTATAATAAAGACAGGGACTGCTGTTCTCTATAATATACACAGGGACTGCTGTTCTCTATAATACACACAGGGACTGCTGTTCACTATAATATACACAGGGACTGCTGTTCAATATAATTTACACAGAGAGTGCTGTTCTCTATAATACACACAGGGACCGCTGTTCTCTATAATATACTCAGGGCCTGTTGTTCTCTATAATATACACAGGGACAACTGTTCACTATAATATACACAGCGACTGCTGTTCATTACAATACACACAGGGCCTGCTGTTCTCTATAATTTACACAGGGACTGCTGTTCTCCATAATACACACAGGGACTGCTGTTTACTATAATATACACAGGGACTGTTGTTCTCTATAATATACACAGGGACTGCTGTTCACTATAATATACACAGCGACTGCTGTTCATTATAATACACACAGGGCCTGCTGTTCTCAATAATGTACACAGGGACAGCTGTACTCTATAATACACACAGGGACTGCTGTTCTCGAGAATATACACAGGGACTGCTGTTCTCTATAATATACACAGGGACTGCTGTTCTCTATAATATACACAGGGACTGCTGTTCTCTATAATACACACAGGGACTGCTGTTCTCTATAATACACACAGGGACTGCTGTTCTCTATAATATACACAGGGACTGCTGTTCACTATAATATACACAGGGACTGCTGTTCTCTATAATATACACAGGGAATGCTGTTCTCTATAATATACACAGGGACTGCTGTTCACTATAATATACACAGGGACTGTTGTTCTCTATAATATACACAGGGACTGCTGTTCACTATAATATACACAGCGACTGCTGTTCATTATAATACACACAGGGCCTGCTGTTCTCAATAATGTACACAGGGACAGCTGTACTCTATAATACACACAGGGACTGCTGTTCTCGAGAATATACACAGGGACTGCTGTTCTCTATAATATACACAGGGACTGCTGTTCTCTATAATATACACAGGGACTGCTGTTCTCTATAATACACACAGGGACTGCTGTTCTCTATAATACACACAGGGACTGCTGTTCTCTATAATATACACAGGGACTGCTGTTCACTATAATATACACAGGGACTGCTGTTCTCTATAATATACACAGGGAATGCTGTTCTCTATAATATACACAGGGACTGCTGTTCACTATAATATACACAGGGAATGCTGTTCACTATAATATACACAGGGACTGCTGTTCTCTATAATATACACAGGGACTGCTGTTCTCTATAATATACACAGGGACTGCTGTTCACTATAATATACACAGGGACTGCTGTTCTTGATAATATACACAGGGACTGCTGTTCACTATAATTTACACAGGGACTGCTGTTCACTATAATATACACAGGGACTGCTGTTCTCTATAATACACACAGGGACTGCTGTTCTCTTTAATACACACAGGGACTGCTGTTCTCTATAATATACACAGGGACTGCTGTTCTCTATAATATACACAGGGAATGCTGTTCTCTAAAATACACACAGGGACTGCTGTTCTCTATAATATACACAGGGACTGCTGTTCTCTATAATACACACAGGGACTGCTGTTCTCTATAATACACACAGGGACTGCTATTCTCTATAATACACACAGGGACTGCTGTTCTCTATAATACACACAGGGACTGCTGTTCTCTATAATACACACAGGGAATGCTGTTCACTATAATACACACAGGGAATGCTGTTCACTATAATACACACAGGGACTGCTGTTCACTATAATACACACAGGGACTGCTGTTCACGATAATGTACACAGGGACTGCTGTTCTCTACAATACACACAGGGACTGCTGTTCTCTATAATATACACAGGGACTGCTGTTCTGTATAATATACACAAGGACTGCTGTTCTCTATAATACACACAGGGAATGCTGTTCTCTATAATACACACAGGGACTGCTGTTCACTATAATATACACAGGGAATGCTGTTCTCTATAATATACACAGGGACTGCTGTTCTCTATAATACACACAGGGAATGCTGTTCTCTATAATACACACAGGGACTGCTGTTCTCTATAATACACACAGGGAATGCTGTTCACTATAATATACGCAGGGACTGCTGTTCACTACAATACACACAGGGAATGCTGTTCTCTATAATACACACTGGGACTGCTGTTCTCTATAATACACACAGGGAATGCTGTTCACTATAATACACACAGGGAATGCTGTTCTCTATAATACACACAGGGAATGCTGTTCACTATAATACACACAGGGAATGCTGTTCACTATAATACACACAGGAAATGCTGTACACTGTAATACACACAGGGACTGCTGTTCACGATAATGTACACAGGGACTGCTGTTCTCTAGAATACACACAGGGACTGCTGTTCTCTATAATATACACAGGGACTGCTGTTCTGTATAATATACACAGGGACTGCTGTTCTCTATAATACACACAGGGAATGCTGTTATCTATAATACACACACGGACTGCTGTTCACTATAATATACGCAGGGACTGCTGTTCTCTATAATATACACAGGGACTGCTGTTCACTATAATATACACAGGGAATGCTGTTCTCTATAATATACACAGGGAATGCTGTTCTCTATAATATACACAGGGACTGCTGTTCACTATAATATACACAGGGAATGCTGTTCACTATAATATACACAGGGACTGCTGTTCTCTATAATATACACAGGGACTGCTGTTCTCTATAATATACACAAGGACTGCTGTTCACTATAATATACACAGGGACTGCTGTTCTTGATAATATACACAGGGACTGCTGTTCACTATAATTTACACAGGGACTGCTGTTCACTATAATATACACAGGGACTGCTGTTCACTATAATACACACAGGGACTGCTGTTCTCTTTAATACACACAGGGACTGCTGTTCTCTATAATATACACAGGGACTGCTGTTCTCTATAATATACACAGGGAATGCTGTTCTCTATAATACACACAGGGACTGCTGTTCTCTATAATATACACAGGGACTGCTGTTCTCTATAATACACACAGGGACTGCTGTTCTCTATAATACACTCAGGGACTGCTATTCTCTATAATACACACAGGGACTGCTGTTCTCTATAATACACACAGGGACTGCTGTTCTCTATAATACACACAGGGAATGCTGTTCACTATAATACACACAGGGAATGCTGTTCACTATAATACACACAGGGACTGCTGTTCACTATAATACACACAGGGACTGCTGTTCACGATAATGTACACAGGGACTGCTGTTCTCTACAATACACACAGGGACTGCTGTTCTCTATAATGTACACAGGGACTGCTGTTCTCTACAATACACACAGGGACTGCTGTTCACTATAATACACACAGGGACTGCTGTTCTCTATAATACACACAGGGAATGCTGTTCTCTATAATACACACAGGGACTGCTGTTCACTATAATATACACAGGGAATGCTGTTCTCTATAATATACACAGGGACTGCTGTTCTCTATAATACACACAGGGAATGCTGTTCTCTATAATACACACAGGGATTGCTGTTCTCTATAATACACACAGGGAATGCTGTTCACTATAATATACGCAGGGACTGCTGTTCACTACAATACACACAGGGAATGCTGTTCTCTATAATACACACTGGGACTGCTGTTCTCTATGATACACACAGGGAATGCTGTTCACTATAATACACACAGGGAATGCTGTTCTCTATAATACACACAGGGAATGCTGTTCACTATAATACACACAGGGAATGCTGTTCACTATAATACACACAGGAAATGCTGTACACTGTAATACACACAGGGACTGCTGTTCACGATAATGTACACAGGGACTGCTGTTCTCTAGAATACACACAGGGACTGCTGTTCTCTATAATATACACAGGGACTGCTGTTCTGTATAATATACACAGGGACTGCTGTTCTCTATAATACACACAGGGAATGCTGTTCTCTATAATACACACACGGACTGCTGTTCACTATAATATACGCAGGGACTGCTGTTCTCTATAATATACACAGGGACTGCTTTTCTCTATAATATACACAGGGACTGCTGTTCTCTATAATACACACAGGGAATGCTGTTCACAATAATACACACAGGGACTACTGTTCTCTATAATACACACAGGGACTGCTGTTCACTATAATATACACAGGGACTGCTGTTCTCTATAATACACACAGGGAATGCTGTTCTCTATAATACACACAGGGACTGCTGTTCTCTATAATACACACAGGGAATGCTGTTCACTATAATACACACAGGGAATGCTGTTCTCTATAATACACACAGGGAATGCTGTTCACTATAATACACACAGGGACTGCTGATCACGATAATGTAGACAGGGACTGCTGTTCTCTACAAAACACACAAGGACTGCTGTTCTCTATAATACACACAGGGACTGCTGTTCTCTATAATATACACAGGGACTGCTGTTCTCTATAATATACACAGGGACTGCTGTTCTCTATAATACACACAGGGAATGCTGTTCCCTATAATATACACAGAGAATTCTGTTCTCTATAATACACACAGGGACTGCTGTTCTCCATAATATACACAGGGACTGCTGTTCTCTATAATACACACAGGGACTGCTGTTCTCTATAATATACACGGGGACTGCTGTTCTCTTTATACACACAGGGACTGCTCTTCTCTACAATACACACAGGGACTGCTGTTCTCTATAATACACACAGGGACTGCTGTTCTCTATAATACACACAGAGAATGCTGTTCTCTATAATATATACAGGGACTGCTGTTCACTATAATACACACAGAGAATGCAGTTCACTATAATATACACAGGGACTGCTGTTCACTATAATATACACAGGGACTGCTGTTCACTATAATACACACAGGGACTGCTGTTCTCTATAATACACACAGGGACTGCTGTTCTCTATAATATACACAGGGAATGCTGTTCTCTATAATACACACAGGGACTGCTGTTCTCTATAATATACACAGGGACTGCTGTTCTCTATAATACACACAGGGACTGCTGTTCTCTATAATACACACAGGGACTGCTATTCTCTGTAATACACACAGGGACTGCTGTTCTCTATAATACACACAGGGACTGCTGTTCACTATAATACACAGAGGGAATGCTGTTCACTATAATACACACAGGGACTGCTGATCACTGTAATACACACAGGGACTGCTGTTCACGATAATGTACACAGGGACTGCTGTTCTCTACAATACACACAGGGACTGCTGTTCTCTATAATATACACAGGGACTGCTGTTCTGTATAATATACACAGGGACTGCTGTTCTCTATAATACACACAGGGAATGCTGTTCTCTATAATACACACAGGGACTGCTGTTCACTATAATATACACAGGGAATGCTGTTCTCTATAATATACACAGGGACTGCTGTTCTCTATAATACACACAGGGAATGCTGTTCTCTATAATACACACAGGGACTGCTGTTCTCTATAATACACACAGGGAATGCTGTTCACTATAATACACACAGGGAATGCTGTTCACTATAATACACGCAGGGACTGCTGTTCACTACAATACACACAGGGACTGCTGTTCTCTATAATACACACAGGGAATGCTGTTCACTATAATACACACAGGGAATGCTGTTCTCTATAATACACACAGGGAATGCTGTTCACTATAATACACACAGGGAATGCTGTTCACTATAATACACACAGGGAAAGCTGTACACTGTAATACACACAGGGACTGCTGTTCACGATAATGTACACAGGGACTGCTGTTCTCTAGAATACACACAGGGACTACTGTTCTCTATAATATACACAGGGACTGCTGTTCTGTATAATATACACAGGGACTGCTGTTCTCTATAATACACACAGGGAATGCTGTTCTCTTTTATACACACACGGACTGCTGTTCACTATAATATACGCAGGGACTGCTGTTCTCTATAATATACACAGGGACTGCTTTTCTCTATAATATACACAGGGACTGCTGTTCTCTATAATACACACAGGGAATGCTGTTCACAATAATACACACAGGGACTACTGTTCTCTATAATACACACAGGGACTGCTGTTCACTATAATATACACAGGGACTGCTGTTCTCTATAATACACACAGGGAATGCTGTTCTCTATAATACACACATGGACTGCTGTTCTCTATAATACACACAGGGAATGCTGTTCACTATAATACACACAGGGAATGCTGTTCACTATAATACACACAGGGAATGCTGTTCACTATAATACACACAGGGACTGCTGATCACGATAATGTAGACAGGGACTGCTGTTCTCTACAAAACACACAAGGACTGCTGTTCTCTATAATACACACAGGGACTGCTGTTCTCTAAAATACACACAGGGACTGCTGTTCTCTATAATACACACAGGGAATGCTGTTCACTATAATACACACAGGGAATGCTGTTCACTATAATACACACAGGGACTGCTGTTCACTATAATACACACAGGGACTGCTGTTCACGATAATGTACACAGGGACTGCTGTTCTCTACAATACACACAGGGACTGCTGTTCTCTATAATATACACAGGGACTGCTGTTCTGTATAATATACACAAGGACTGCTGTTCTCTATAATACACACAGGGAATGCTGTTCTCTATAATACACACAGGGACTGCTGTTCACTATAATATACACAGGGAATGCTGTTCTCTATAATATACACAGGGACTGCTGTTCTCTATAATACACACAGGGAATGCTGTTCTCTATAATACACACAGGGACTGCTGTTCTCTATAATACACACAGGGAATGCTGTTCACTATAATATACGCAGGGACTGCTGTTCACTACAATACACACAGGGAATGCTGTTCTCTATAATACACACTGGGACTGCTGTTCTCTATAATACACACAGGGAATGCTGTTCACTATAATACACACAGGGAATGCTGTTCTCTATAATACACACAGGGAATGCTGTTCACTATAATACACACAGGGAATGCTGTTCACTATAATACACACAGGAAATGCTGTACACTGTAATACACACAGGGACTGCTGTTCACGATAATGTACACAGGGACTGCTGTTCTCTAGAATACACACAGGGACTGCTGTTCTCTATAATATACACAGGGACTGCTGTTCTGTATAATATACACAGGGACTGCTGTTCTCTATAATACACACAGGGAATGCTGTTATCTATAATACACACACGGACTGCTGTTCACTATAATATACGCAGGGACTGCTGTTCTCTATAATATACACAGGGACTGCTGTTCACTATAATATACACAGGGAATGCTGTTCTCTATAATATACACAGGGAATGCTGTTCTCTATAATATACACAGGGACTGCTGTTCACTATAATATACACAGGGAATGCTGTTCACTATAATATACACAGGGACTGCTGTTCTCTATAATATACACAGGGACTGCTGTTCTCTATAATATACACAAGGACTGCTGTTCACTATAATATACACAGGGACTGCTGTTCTTGATAATATACACAGGGACTGCTGTTCACTATAATTTACACAGGGACTGCTGTTCACTATAATATACACAGGGACTGCTGTTCACTATAATACACACAGGGACTGCTGTTCTCTTTAATACACACAGGGACTGCTGTTCTCTATAATATACACAGGGACTGCTGTTCTCTATAATATACACAGGGAATGCTGTTCTCTATAATACACACAGGGACTGCTGTTCTCTATAATATACACAGGGACTGCTGTTCTCTATAATACACACAGGGACTGCTGTTCTCTATAATACACACAGGGACTGCTATTCTCTATAATACACACAGGGACTGCTGTTCTCTATAATACACACAGGGACTGCTGTTCTCTATAATACACACAGGGAATGCTGTTCACTATAATACACACAGGGAATGCTGTTCACTATAATACACACAGGGACTGCTGTTCACTATAATACACACAGGGACTGCTGTTCACGATAATGTACACAGGGACTGCTGTTCTCTACAATACACACAGGGACTGCTGTTCTCTATAATATACACAGGGACTGCTGTTCTGTATAATATACACAAGGACTGCTGTTCTCTATAATACACACAGGGAATGCTGTTCTCTATAATACACACAGGGACTGCTGTTCACTATAATATACACAGGGAATGCTGTTCTCTATAATATACACAGGGACTGCTGTTCTCTATAATACACACAGGGAATGCTGTTCTCTATAATACACACAGGGACTGCTGTTCTCTATAATACACACAGGGAATGCTGTTCACTATAATATACGCAGGGACTGCTGTTCACTACAATACACACAGGGAATGCTGTTCTCTATAATACACACTGGGACTGCTGTTCTCTATGATACACACAGGGAATGCTGTTCACTATAATACACACAGGGAATGCTGTTCTCTATAATACACACAGGGAATGCTGTTCACTATAATACACACAGGGAATGCTGTTCACTATAATACACACAGGAAATGCTGTACACTGTAATACACACAGGGACTGCTGTTCACGATAATGTACACAGGGACTGCTGTTCTCTAGAATACACACAGGGACTGCTGTTCTCTATAATATACACAGGGACTGCTGTTCTGTATAATATACACAGGGACTGCTGTTCTCTATAATACACACAGGGAATGCTGTTCTCTATAATACACACACGGACTGCTGTTCACTATAATATACGCAGGGACTGCTGTTCTCTATAATATACACAGGGACTGCTTTTCTCTATAATATACACAGGGACTGCTGTTCTCTATAATACACACAGGGAATGCTGTTCACAATAATACACACAGGGACTACTGTTCTCTATAATACACACAGGGACTGCTGTTCACTATAATATACACAGGGACTGCTGTTCTCTATAATACACACAGGGAATGCTGTTCTCTATAATACACACAGGGACTGCTGTTCTCTATAATACACACAGGGAATGCTGTTCACTATAATACACACAGGGAATGCTGTTCACTATAATACACACAGGGAATGCTGTTCACTATAATACACACAGGGACTGCTGATCACGATAATGTAGACAGGGACTGCTGTTCTCTACAAAACACACAAGGACTGCTGTTCTCTATAATACACACAGGGACTGCTGTTCTCTATAATATACACAGGGACTGCTGTTCTCTATAATATACACAGGGACTGCTGTTCTCTATAATACACACAGGGAATGCTGTTCCCTATAATATACACAGAGAATTCTGTTCTCTATAATACACACAGGGACTGCTGTTCTCCATAATATACACAGGGACTGCTGTTCTCTATAATACACACAGGGACTGCTGTTCTCTATAATATACACGGGGACTGCTGTTCTCTTTATACACACAGGGACTGCTCTTCTCTACAATACACACAGGGACTGCTGTTCTCTATAATACACACAGGGACTGCTGTTCTCTATAATACACACAGAGAATGCTGTTCTCTATAATATATACAGGGACTGCTGTTCACTATAATACACACAGAGAATGCAGTTCACTATAATATACACAGGGACTGCTGTTCACTATAATATACACAGGGACTGCTGTTCACTATAATACACACAGGGACTGCTGTTCTCTATAATACACACAGGGACTGCTGTTCTCTATAATATACACAGGGAATGCTGTTCTCTATAATACACACAGGGACTGCTGTTCTCTATAATATACACAGGGACTGCTGTTCTCTATAATACACACAGGGACTGCTGTTCTCTATAATACACACAGGGACTGCTATTCTCTGTAATACACACAGGGACTGCTGTTCTCTATAATACACACAGGGACTGCTGTTCACTATAATACACAGAGTGAATGCTGTTCACTATAATACACACAGGGAATGCTGTTCACTATAATACACACAGGGACTGCTGATCACTGTAATACACACAGGGACTGCTGTTCACGATAATGTACACAGGGACTGCTGTTCTCTACAATACACACAGGGACTGCTGTTCTCTATAATATACACAGGGACTGCTGTTCTGTATAATATACACAGGGACTGCTGTTCTCTATAATACACACAGGGAATGCTGTTCTCTATAATACACACAGGGACTGCTGTTCACTATAATATACACAGGGAATGCTGTTCTCTATAATATACACAGGGACTGCTGTTCTCTATAATACACACAGGGAATGCTGTTCTCTATAATACACACAGGGACTGCTGTTCTCTATAATACACACAGGGAATGCTGTTCACTATAATACACACAGGGAATGCTGTTCACTATAATACACGCAGGGACTGCTGTTCACTACAATACACACAGGGAATGCTGTTCTCTATAATACACACAGGGACTGCTGTTCTCTATAATACACACAGGGAATGCTGTTCACTATAATACACACAGGGAATGCTGTTCTCTATAATACACACAGGGAATGCTGTTCACTATAATACACACAGGGAATGCTGTTCACTATAATACACACAGGGAAAGCTGTACACTGTAATACACACAGGGACTGCTGTTCACGATAATGTACACAGGGACTGCTGTTCTCTAGAATACACACAGGGACTACTGTTCTCTATAATATACACAGGGACTGCTGTTCTGTATAATATACACAGGGACTGCTGTTCTCTATAATACACACAGGGAATGCTGTTCTCTTTTATACACACACGGACTGCTGTTCACTATAATATACGCAGGGACTGCTGTTCTCTATAATATACACAGGGACTGCTTTTCTCTATAATATACACAGGGACTGCTGTTCTCTATAATACACACAGGGAATGCTGTTCACAATAATACACACAGGGACTACTGTTCTCTATAATACACACAGGGACTGCTGTTCACTATAATATACACAGGGACTGCTGTTCTCTATAATACACACAGGGAATGCTGTTCTCTATAATACACACAGGGACTGCTGTTCTCTATAATACACACAGGGAATGCTGTTCACTATAATACACACAGGGAATGCTGTTCACTATAATACACACAGGGAATGCTGTTCACTATAATACACACAGGGACTGCTGATCACGATAATGTAGACAGGGACTGCTGTTCTCTACAAAACACACAAGGACTGCTGTTCTCTATAATACACACAGGGACTGCTGTTCTCTATAATATACACAGGGACTGCTGTTCACTATAATATACACAGCGACTGCTGTTCTCTATAATACACACAGGGACTGCTGTTCTCCATAATATACACAGGGACTGCTGTTCTCTATAATACACACAGGGACTGCTGTCCTCTATAATATACACAGGGACTGCTGTTCTCTATAATATACACAGGGACTGCTGTTCTCTTTCATACACACAGGGACTGCTCTTCTCTACAATACACACAGGGACTGCTGTTCTCTATAATATACACAGGGACTGCTGTTCTCTATAATACACACAGGGAATGCTGTACACTGTAATACACACAGGGACTGCTGTTCACGATAATGTACACAGGGACTGCTGTTCTCTAGAATACACACAGGGACTGCTGTTCTCTATAATATACACAGGGACTGCTGTTCTGTATAATATACACAGGGACTGCTGTTCTCTATAATACACACAGGGAATGCTGTTCTCTATAATACACACACGGACTGCTGTTCACTATAATATACGCAGGGACTGCTGTTCTCTATAATATACACAGGGACTGCTTTTCTCTATAATATACACAGGGACTGCTGTTCTCTATAATACACACAGGGAATGCTGTTCACAATAATACACACAGGGACTACTGTTCTCTATAATACACACAGGGACTGCTGTTCACTATAATATACACAGGGACTGCTGTTCTCTATAATACACACAGGGAATGCTGTTCTCTATAATACACACAGGGACTGCTGTTCTCTATAATACACACAGGGAATGCTGTTCACTATAATACACACAGGGAATGCTGTTCACTATAATACACACAGGGAATGCTGTTCACTATAATACACACAGGGACTGCTGATCACGATAATGTAGACAGGGACTGCTGTTCTCTACAAAACACACAAGGACTGCTGTTCTCTATAATACACACAGGGACTGCTGTTCTCTATAATATACACAGGGACTGCTGTTCACTATAATATACACAGCGACTGCTGTTCTCTATAATACACACAGGGACTGCTGTTCTCCATAATATACACAGGGACTGCTGTTCTCTATAATACACACAGGGACTGCTGTCCTCTATAATATACACAGGGACTGCTGTTCTCTATAATATACACAGGGACTGCTGTTCTCTTTCATACACACAGGGACTGCTCTTCTCTACAATACACACAGGGACTGCTGTTCTCTATAATATACACAGGGACTGCTGTTCTCTATAATACACACAGAGAATGCTGTTCTTTATAATATATACAGGGACTGCTGTTCACTATAATACACACAGAGAATGCTGTTCACTATAATATACACAGGGACTGCTGTTCACTATAACATACACAGGGACTGCTGTTCACTATAACACACACAGGGACTGCTGTTCACTATAATATATACAGGGACTGCTGTTCACTATAATATACACAGGGACTGCTGTTCACTATAATACACACAGGGAATGCTGTTCTCTATAATATACACAGGGACTGCTGTTCTCTATAATATACACAGGGAATGCTCTTCTCTATAATACACACAGGGTCTGCTGCTCTCTATAATATACACAGGGACTGCTGTTCACTATAATATACACAGGGACTGCTGTTCACTATAATACACACAGGGACTGCTGTTCTCTATAATATACACAGGGACTGCTGTTCACTATAATATACACAGGGACTGCTGTTCACTATAATACACACAGGGACTGCTGTTCTCTATAATATACACAGGGACTGCTGTTCACTATAATACACACAGGGACTGCTGTTCACTATAATATACACAGGGAATGCAGTTCACTATAATACACACAGGGACTGCTGTTCACTATAATACACACAGGGACTGCTGTTCACTATAATACACACAGGGACCGCTGTTCTCTATAATATACACAGGGACTGGTGTTCAATATAATATACACAGGGACTGCTGTTCACTATCATATACACAGGGACTGCTGTTCTCTATAATACACACAGGGACTGCTGTTCTCTATAATATACACAGGGACTGCTGTTCTCTATAATATACACAGGGACTCCTGTTCACTATAATATACACAGGGACTGCTGTTCTCTATATTACACACACGGACTGCTGTTCACTATAATATACACAGGGACTGCTGTTCTCTATAATATACACAGAGACTGCTGTTCTCTATAATATACACAGGGAATGCTGTTCTCTATAATACACACAGGGACTGCTGTTCTCTATAATATACACAGGGAATGCTGTTCTCTATAATACACACAGGGACTGCTGTTCTCTATAATATACACAGGGATTGCTGTTCTCTATAATACACACAGGGACTGCTGTTCCCTATAATATACACAGAGAATTCTGTTCTCTATAATACACACAGGGACTGCTGTTCTCCATAATATACACAGGGACTGCTGTTCTCTACAATTCACACAGGGACTGCTGTTCACTATAATATACACAGGGACTGCTGTTCTCTATAATATACACAGGGACTGCTGTTCTCTATAATACTCACAGGGACTGCTGTTCACTATAATACACACAGGGAATGCTGTTCTCTATAATACACACAGGGACTGCTGTCCTCTATAATATACACAGGGACTGCTGTTCTCTATATTACACACACGGACTGCTGTTCACTATAATATACACAGGGACTGCTGTTCTCTATAATATACACAGAGACTGCTGTTCACTATAATATACACAGGGAATACTGTTCTCTATAATACACACAGGGACTGCTGTTCTCTATAATATACACAGGGAATGCTGTTCTCTATAATACACACAGGGACTGCTGTTCTCTATGATACACACAGGGAATGCTGTTCACTATAATACACACAGGGAATGCTGTTCTCTACAATACACACAGGGAATGCTGTTCTCTATAATACACACTGGGACTGCTGTTCTCTATGATACACACAGGGAATGCTGTTCACTATAATACACACAGGGAATGCTGTTCTCTATAATACACACAGGGAATGCTGTTCACTATAATACACACAGGGAATGCTGTTCACTATAATACACACAGGAAATGCTGTACACTGTAATACACACAGGGACTGCTGTTCACGATAATGTACACAGGGACTGCTGTTCTCTAGAATACACACAGGGACTGCTGTTCTCTATAATATACACAGGGACTGCTGTTCTGTATAATATACACAGGGACTGCTGTTCTCTATAATACACACAGGGAATGCTGTTCTCTATAATACACACACGGACTGCTGTTCACTATAATATACGCAGGGACTGCTGTTCTCTATAATATACACAGGGACTGCTTTTCTCTATAATATACACAGGGACTGCTGTTCTCTATAATACACACAGGGAATGCTGTTCACAATAATACACACAGGGACTACTGTTCTCTATAATACACACAGGGACTGCTGTTCACTATAATATACACAGGGACTGCTGTTCTCTATAATACACACAGGGAATGCTGTTCTCTATAATACACACAGGGACTGCTGTTCTCTATAATACACACAGGGAATGCTGTTCACTATAATACACACAGGGAATGCTGTTCACTATAATACACACAGGGAATGCTGTTCACTATAATACACACAGGGACTGCTGATCACGATAATGTAGACAGGGACTGCTGTTCTCTACAAAACACACAAGGACTGCTGTTCTCTATAATACACACAGGGACTGCTGTTCTCTATAATATACACAGGGACTGCTGTTCTCTATAATATACACAGGGACTGCTGTTCTCTATAATACACACAGGGAATGCTGTTCCCTATAATATACACAGAGAATTCTGTTCTCTATAATACACACAGGGACTGCTGTTCTCCATAATATACACAGGGACTGCTGTTCTCTATAATACACACAGGGACTGCTGTTCTCTATAATATACACGGGGACTGCTGTTCTCTTTATACACACAGGGACTGCTCTTCTCTACAATACACACAGGGACTGCTGTTCTCTATAATACACACAGGGACTGCTGTTCTCTATAATACACACAGAGAATGCTGTTCTCTATAATATATACAGGGACTGCTGTTCACTATAATACACACAGAGAATGCAGTTCACTATAATATACACAGGGACTGCTGTTCACTATAATATACACAGGGACTGCTGTTCACTATAATACACACAGGGACTGCTGTTCTCTATAATACACACAGGGACTGCTGTTCTCTATAATATACACAGGGACTGCTGTTCTCTATAATACACACAGGGACTGCTGTTCTCTATAATACACACAGGGACTGCTATTCTCTGTAATACACACAGGGACTGCTGTTCTCTATAATACACACAGGGACTGCTGTTCACTATAATACACAGAGTGAATGCTGTTCACTATAATACACACAGGGAATGCTGTTCACTATAATACACACAGGGACTGCTGATCACTGTAATACACACAGGGACTGCTGTTCACGATAATGTACACAGGGACTGCTGTTCTCTACAATACACACAGGGACTGCTGTTCTCTATAATATACACAGGGACTGCTGTTCTGTATAATATACACAGGGACTGCTGTTCTCTATAATACACACAGGGAATGCTGTTCTCTATAATACACACAGGGACTGCTGTTCACTATAATATACACAGGGAATGCTGTTCTCTATAATATACACAGGGACTGCTGTTCTCTATAATACACACAGGGAATGCTGTTCTCTATAATACACACAGGGACTGCTGTTCTCTATAATACACACAGGGAATGCTGTTCACTATAATACACACAGGGAATGCTGTTCACTATAATACACGCAGGGACTGCTGTTCACTACAATACACACAGGGAATGCTGTTCTCTATAATACACACAGGGACTGCTGTTCTCTATAATACACACAGGGAATGCTGTTCACTATAATACACACAGGGAATGCTGTTCTCTATAATACACACAGGGAATGCTGTTCACTATAATACACACAGGGAATGCTGTTCACTATAATACACACAGGGAAAGCTGTACACTGTAATACACACAGGGACTGCTGTTCACGATAATGTACACAGGGACTGCTGTTCTCTAGAATACACACAGGGACTACTGTTCTCTATAATATACACAGGGACTGCTGTTCTGTATAATATACACAGGGACTGCTGTTCTCTATAATACACACAGGGAATGCTGTTCTCTTTTATACACACACGGACTGCTGTTCACTATAATATACGCAGGGACTGCTGTTCTCTATAATATACACAGGGACTGCTTTTCTCTATAATATACACAGGGACTGCTGTTCTCTATAATACACACAGGGAATGCTGTTCACAATAATACACACAGGGACTACTGTTCTCTATAATACACACAGGGACTGCTGTTCACTATAATATACACAGGGACTGCTGTTCTCTATAATACACACAGGGAATGCTGTTCTCTATAATACACACAGGGACTGCTGTTCTCTATAATACACACAGGGAATGCTGTTCACTATAATACACACAGGGAATGCTGTTCACTATAATACACACAGGGAATGCTGTTCACTATAATACACACAGGGACTGCTGATCACGATAATGTAGACAGGGACTGCTGTTCTCTACAAAACACACAAGGACTGCTGTTCTCTATAATACACACAGGGACTGCTGTTCTCTATAATATACACAGGGACTGCTGTTCACTATAATATACACAGCGACTGCTGTTCTCTATAATACACACAGGGACTGCTGTTCTCCATAATATACACAGGGACTGCTGTTCTCTATAATACACACAGGGACTGCTGTCCTCTATAATATACACAGGGACTGCTGTTCTCTATAATATACACAGGGACTGCTGTTCTCTTTCATACACACAGGGACTGCTCTTCTCTACAATACACACAGGGACTGCTGTTCTCTATAATATACACAGGGACTGCTGTTCTCTATAATACACACAGGGAATGCTGTACTCTGTAATACACACAGGGACTGCTGTTCACGATAATGTACACAGGGACTGCTGTTCTCTAGAATACACACAGGGACTGCTGTTCTCTATAATATACACAGGGACTGCTGTTCTGTATAATATACACAGGGACTGCTGTTCTCTATAATACACACAGGGAATGCTGTTCTCTATAATACACACACGGACTGCTGTTCACTATAATATACGCAGGGACTGCTGTTCTCTATAATATACACAGGGACTGCTTTTCTCTATAATATACACAGGGACTGCTGTTCTCTATAATACACACAGGGAATGCTGTTCACAATAATACACACAGGGACTACTGTTCTCTATAATACACACAGGGACTGCTGTTCACTATAATATACACAGGGACTGCTGTTCTCTATAATACACACAGGGAATGCTGTTCTCTATAATACACACAGGGACTGCTGTTCTCTATAATACACACAGGGAATGCTGTTCTCTATAATACACACAGGGAATGCTGTTCACTATAATACACACAGGGAATGCTGTTCACTATAATACACACAGGGACTGCTGATCACGATAATGTAGACAGGGACTGCTGTTCTCTACAAAACACACAAGGACTGCTGTTCTCTATAATACACACAGGGACTGCTGTTCTCTATAATATACACAGGGACTGCTGTTCACTATAATATACACAGCGACTGCTGTTCTCTATAATACACACAGGGACTGCTGTTCTCCATAATATACACAGGGACTGCTGTTCTCTATAATACACACAGGGACTGCTGTCCTCTATAATATACACAGGGACTGCTGTTCTCTATAATATACACAGGGACTGCTGTTCTCTTTCATACACACAGGGACTGCTCTTCTCTACAATACACACAGGGACTGCTGTTCTCTATAATATACACAGGGACTGCTGTTCTCTATAATACACACAGAGAATGCTGTTCTTTATAATATATACAGGGACTGCTGTTCACTATAATACACACAGAGAATGCTGTTCACTATAATATACACAGGGACTGCTGTTCACTATAACATACACAGGGACTGCTGTTCACTATAACACACACAGGGACTGCTGTTCACTATAATATATACAGGGACTGCTGTTCACTATAATATACACAGGGACTGCTGTTCACTATAATACACACAGGGAATGCTGTTCTCTATAATATACACAGGGACTGCTGTTCTCTATAATATACACAGGGAATGCTCTTCTCTATAATACACACAGGGTCTGCTGCTCTCTATAATATACACAGGGACTGCTGTTCACTATAATATACACAGGGACTGCTGTTCACTATAATACACACAGGGACTGCTGTTCTCTATAATATACACAGGGACTGCTGTTCACTATAATATACACAGGGACTGCTGTTCACTATAATACACACAGGGACTGCTGTTCTCTATAATATACACAGGGACTGCTGTTCACTATAATACACACAGGGACTGCTGTTCACTATAATATACACAGGGAATGCAGTTCACTATAATACACACAGGGACTGCTGTTCACTATAATACACACAGGGACTGCTGTTCACTATAATACACACAGGGACCGCTGTTCTCTATAATATACACAGGGACTGGTGTTCAATATAATATACACAGGGACTGCTGTTCACTATCATATACACAGGGACTGCTGTTCTCTATAATACACACAGGGACTGCTGTTCTCTATAATATACACAGGGACTGCTGTTCTCTATAATATACACAGGGACTCCTGTTCACTATAATATACACAGGGACTGCTGTTCTCTATATTACACACACGGACTGCTGTTCACTATAATATACACAGGGACTGCTGTTCTCTATAATATACACAGAGACTGCTGTTCTCTATAATATACACAGGGAATGCTGTTCTCTATAATACACACAGGGACTGCTGTTCTCTATAATATACACAGGGAATGCTGTTCTCTATAATACACACAGGGACTGCTGTTCTCTATAATATACACAGGGATTGCTGTTCTCTATAATACACACAGGGACTGCTGTTCCCTATAATATACACAGAGAATTCTGTTCTCTATAATACACACAGGGACTGCTGTTCTCCATAATATACACAGGGACTGCTGTTCTCTACAATTCACACAGGGACTGCTGTTCACTATAATATACACAGGGACTGCTGTTCTCTATAATATACACAGGGACTGCTGTTCTCTATAATACTCACAGGGACTGCTGTTCACTATAATACACACAGGGAATGCTGTTCTCTATAATACACACAGGGACTGCTGTCCTCTATAATATACACAGGGACTGCTGTTCTCTATATTACACACACGGACTGCTGTTCACTATAATATACACAGGGACTGCTGTTCTCTATAATATACACAGAGACTGCTGTTCACTATAATATACACAGGGAATACTGTTCTCTATAATACACACAGGGACTGCTGTTCTCTATAATATACACAGGGAATGCTGTTCTCTATAATACACACAGGGACTGCTGTTCTCTATAATATACACAGGGATTGCTGTTCCCTATAATATACACAGAGAATTCTGTTCTCTATAATACACACAGGGACTGCTGCTCTCCATAATATACACAAGGACTGCTGTTCTCTATAATACACACAGGGACTGCTGTTCACTATAATATACACAGGGACTGCTGTTCTCTATAATATACACAGGGACTGCTGTTCTCTATAATACTCACAGGGACTGCTGTTCACTATAATACACACAGGGAATGCTGTTCTCTATAATACACACAGGGACTGCTGTTCTCTATAACATACACAGGGACTGCTGTTCTCTATAATATACACAGGGACTGCTGTTCACGATAATACACACAGGGAATGCTGTTCTCTATAATACACACAGGGACTGCTGTCCTCTATAATATACACAGGGACTGCTGTTCTCTATATTACACACACGGACTGCTGTTCACTATAATATACACAGGGACTGCTGTTCTCTATAATATACACAGAGACTGCTGTTCTCTATAATATACACAGGGAATACTGTTCTCTATAATACACACAGGGACTGCTGTTCTCTATAATATACACAGGGAATGCTGTTCTCTATAATACACACAGGGACTGCTGTTCTCTATAATATACACAGGGATTGCTGTTCCCTATAATATACACAGAGAATTCTGTTCTCTATAATACACACAGGGACTGCTGCTCTCCATAATATACACAGGGACTGCTGTTCTCTATAATACACACAGGGACTGCTGTTCACTATAATATACACAGGGACTGCTGTTCTCTATAATATACACAGGGACTGCTGTTCTCTATAATACTCACAGGGACTGCTGTTCACTATAATACACACAGGGAATGCTGTTCTCTATAATACACACAGGGACTGCTGTTCTCTATAACATACACAGGGACTGCTGTTCTCTATAATATACACAGGGACTGCTGTTCTCTATAATACACACAGGGACTGCTGTTCTCGATAATACACACAGGGACTGCTATTCTCTATAATACACACAGGGACTGCTGTTCTCTATAATACACACAGGGACTGCTGTTCTCTATAAAACACACAGGGAATGCTGTTCACTATAATACACACAGGGAATGCTGTTCACTATAATACACACAGGGACTGCTGTTCACTATAATACACACAGGGACTGCTGTTCACGATAATGTACACAGGGACTGCTGTTCTCTACAATACACACAGGGACTGCTGTTCTCTATAATATACACAGGAACTGCTGTTCTGTATAATATACACAGGGACTGCTGTTCTCTATAATACACACACGGACTGCTGTTCACTATAATATACACAGGGACTGCTGTTCTCTATAATACACACAGGGACTGCTGTTCTCTATAATATACACAGGGAATGCTGTTCTCTATAATACACACAGGGACTGCTGTTCTCTATAATATACACAGGGATTGCTGTTCTCTATAATACACACAGGGACTGCTGTTCTCCATAATATACACAGGGACTGCTGTTCTCTATAATACACACAGGGACTGCTGTTCTCTATAATATACACAGGGACTGCTGTTCTCTATAATACTCACAGGGACTGCTGTTCACTATAATACACACAGGGAATGCTGTTCTCTATAATACACACAGGGACTGCTGTTCTCTATAATATACACAGGGACTGCTGTTCTCTATATTACACACACGGACTGCTGTTCACTATAATATACACAGGGACTGCTGTTCTCTATAATATACACAGAGACTGCTGTTCTGTATAATATACACAGGGAATACTGTTCTCTATAATACACACAGGGACTGCTGTTCTCTATAATATACACAGGGAATGCTGTTCTCTATAATACACACAGGGACTGCTGTTCTCTATAATATACACAGGGATTGCTGTTCCCTATAATATACACAGAGAATTCTGTTCTCTAGAATACACACAGGGACTGCTGTTCTCCATAATATACACAGGGACTGCTGTTCTCTATAATACGCACAGGGACCGCTGTTCACTATAATATACACAGTGACTGCTGTTCTCTATAATATACACAGGGACTGCTGTTCTCTATAATACTCACAGGGTCTGCTGTTCACTATAACACACACAGGGAATGCTGTTCTCTATAATACACACAGGGACTGCTGTTCTCTATAATATACACAGGGACTGCGGTTCTCTACAATATACACAGGGACTGCTGTTCACGATAATACACACACAGAGACTTCTGTTCTCTATAATATACACAGGGAATGCTGTTCTCTATAATACACACAGGGACTGCTGTTCTCTATAATATACACAGGGACTGCTGTTCTCTATAATACACACAGGGACTGCTGTTCTCTATAATACACACAGGGACTGCTATTGTCTATAATACACACAGGGACTGCTGTTCTCTATAATACACACAGGCACTGCTGTTCTCTATAAAACACACAGGGAATGCTGTTCACTATAATACACACAGGGAATGCTGTTCACTATAATACACACAGGGACTGCTGTTCACTATAATACACACAGGGACTGCTATTCTCTATAATACACACAGGGACTGCTGTTCTCTATAATACACACAGGCACTGCTGTTCTCTATAAAACACACAGGGAATGCTGTTCACTATAATACACACAGGGACTGCTGTTCTCTATAATATACACAGGGATTGCTGTTCCCTATAATATACACAGAGAATTCTGTTCTCTATAATACACACAGGGACTGCTGCTCTCCATAATATACACAGGGACTGCTGTTCTCTATCATACACACAGGGACTGCTGTTCACTATAATATACACAGGGACTGCTGTTCTCTACAGGGACTGCTGTTCTCTATAATACTCACAGGGACTGCTGTTCACTATAATACACACAGGGAATGCTGTTCTCTATAATACACACAGGGACTGCTGTTCTCTATAACATACACAGGGACTGCTGTTCTCTATAATATACACAGGGACTGCTGTTCACGATAATACACACACAGAGACTTCTGTTCTCTATAATATACACAGGAAATGCTGTTCTCTATAATACACACAAGGACTGCTGTTCTCTATAATATACACAGGGACTGCTGTTCTCTATAATACACACAGGGACTGCTGTTCTCGATAATACACACAGGGACTGCTATTCTCTATAATACACACAGGGACTGCTGTTCTCTATAATACACACAGGGACTGCTGTTCTCTATAAAACACACAGGGAATGCTGTTCACTATAATACACACAGGGAATGCTGTTCACTATAATACACACAGGGACTGCTGTTCACTATAATACACACAGGGACTGCTGTTCACGATAATGTACACAGGGACTGCTGTTCTCTACAATACACACAGGGACTGCTGTTCTCTATAATATACACAGGGACTGCTGTTCTGTATAATATACACAGGGACTGCTGTTCTCTATAATACACACACGGACTGCTGTTCACTATAATATACACAGGGACTGCTGTTCTCTATAATATACACAGAGACTGCTGTTCTCTATAATATACACAGGGAATGCTGTTCTCTATAATACACACAGGGACTGCTGTTCTCTATAAGATACACAGGGAATGCTGTTCTCTATAATACACACAGGGACTGCTGTTCTCTATAATATACACAGGGATTGCTGTTCTCTATAATACACACAGGGACTGCTGTTCTCCATAATATACACAGGGACTGCTGTTCTCTATAATACACACAGGGACTGCTGTTCACTATAATATACACAGGGACTGCTGTTCTCTATAATATACACAGGGACTGCTGTTCTCTATAATACTCACAGGGACTGCTGTTCACTATAATACACACAGGGAATGCTGTTCTCTATAATACACACAGGGACTGCTGTTCTCTATAATATACACAGGGACTGCTGTTCTCTATATTACACACACGGACTGCTGTTCACTATAATATACACAGGGACTGCTGTTCTCTATAATATACACAGAGACTGCTGTTCTGTATAATATACACAGGGAATGCTGTTCTCTATAATACACACAGGGACTGCTGTTCTCTATAATATACACAGGGAATGCTGTTCTCTATAATACACACAGGGACTGCTGTTCTCTATAATATACACAGGGATTGCTGTTCCCTATAATATACACAGAGAATTCTGTTCTCTATAATACACACAGGGACTGCTGTTCTCCATAATATACACAGGGACTGCTGTTCTCTATAATACGCACAGGGACCGCTGTTCACTATAATATACACAGTGACTGCTGTTCTCTATAATATACACAGGGACTGCTGTTCTCTATAATACTCACAGGGTCTGCTGTTCACTATAACACACACAGGGAATGCTGTTCTCTATAATACACACAGGGACTGCTGTTCTCTATAATATACACAGGGACTGCTGTTCTCTATAATATACACAGGGACTGCTGTTCACGATAATACACACACAGAGACTTCTGTTCTCTATAATATACACAGGGAATGCTGTTCTCTATAATACACACAGGGACTGCTGTTCTCTATAATATACACAGGGACTGCTGTTCTCTATAATACACACAGGGACTGCTGTTCTCTATAATACACACAGGGACTGCTATTCTCTATAATACACACAGGGACTGCTGTTCTCTATAATACACACAGGGTCTGCTGTTCTCTATAAAACACACAGGGAATGCTGTTCACTATAATACACACAGGGAATGCTGTTCACTATAATACACACAGGGACTGCTGTTCACTATAATACACACAGGGACTGCTGTTCACGATAATGTACACAGGGACTGCTGTTCTCTCCAATACACACAGGGACTGCTGTTCTCTATAATATACACAGGGACTGCTGTTCTGTATAATATACACAGGGACTGCTGTTCTCTATAATACACACAGGGAATGCTGTTCTCTGTAATACACACAGGGACTGCTGTTCACTATTATATACACAGGGACTGCTGTTCTCTATAATATACACAGGGACTGCTGTTCTCTATAATACACACAGGGAATGCTGTTCTCTATAATACAGACAGGGACTGCTGTTCACTACAATACACACAGGGAATGCTGTTCTCTATAATACACACAGGGAATGCTGTACACTGTAATACACACAGGGACTGCTGTTCACGATAATGTACACAGGGACTGCTGTTCTCTAGAATACACACAGGGACTGCTGTTCTCTATAATATACACAGGGACTGCTGTTCTGTATAATATACACAGGGACTGCTGTTCTCTATAATACACACAGAGAATGCTGTTCTCTATAATACACACACGGACTGCTGTTCACTATAATATACGCAGGGACTGCTGTTCTCGATAATATACACAGGGACTGCTTTTCTCTATAATATACACAGGGACTGCTTTTCTTTATAATACACACAGGGAATGCTGTTCACAATAATACACACAGGGACTACTGTTCTCTATAATACACACAGGGACTGCTGTTCACTATAATATACACAGGGACTGCTGTTCTCTATAATACACACAGGGAATGCTGTTCTCTATAATACACACAGGGAATGATGTTCACTATAATACACACAGGGAATGCTGTTCACTATAATACACACAGGGAATGCTGTTCACTATAATACACACAGGGACTGCTGATCACGATAATGTACACAGGGACTGCTGTTCTCTACAAAACACACAAGGACTGCTGTTCTCTATAATACACACAGGGACTGCTGTTCACTATAATATACACAGGGACTGCTGTTCACTATAATATACACAGCGACTGCTGTTCTCTATTATATACACAGGGACTGCTGTTCTCTATAATACACACAGGGACTGCTGTTCACTATAACACACACAGGGACTGCTGTTCACTATAATACACACAGGGAGTGCTGTTCACTATAATATACACAGGGACTGCTGGTCTCTATAATACCCAAAGGGACTGCTGTTCACTATAATATACGCAGGGACTGCTGTTCTCTATAATATACACAGGGACTGCTGTTCACTATAATATACACAGGGACTGCTGTTCTCTGTAATATACCCCGGGGCTGTTCTTCACTATAATATACACACGGATTGCTGATCACGATAATATACACAGGGACTGCTGTTCTTTATAATATACGCAGGGAATGCTGTTCTCTATAATATACACAGGAACTGCTGTTCACTATAATATACACAGGGACTGCTGTTCTCTATAATATACACAGGGAATGCTGTTCTCTATAATATACACAGGAACTGCTGTTCACTATAATATACGCAGGGACTGCTGTTCTCTATAATATACACAGGGACTGCTGTTCACTATAATAAAGACAGGGACTGCTGTTCTCTATAATATACACAGGGACTGCTGTTCTCTATAATACACACAGGGACTGCTGTTCACTATAATATACACAGGGACTGCTGTTCAATATAATTTACACAGAGAGTGCTGTTCTCTATAATACACACAGGGACCGCTGTTCACTATCATATACTCAGGGACTGTTGTTCTCTATAATATACACAGGGACAACTGTTCACTATAATATACACCGCGACTGCTGTTCATTACAATACACACAGGGCCTGCTGTTTTCTATAATTTACACAGGGACTGCTGTTCTCCATAATACACACAGGGACTGCTGTTCTCTATAATATACACAGGGACTGCTGTTCTCAATAATGTACACAGGGACTGCTTTTCTTTATAATACACACAGGGAATGCTGTTCACAATAATACACACAGGGACTACTGTTCTCTATAATACACACAGGGACTGCTGTTCACTATAATATACACAGGGACTGCTGTTCTCTATAATACACACAGGGAAAGCTGTTCTCTATAATACACACAGGGACTGCTGTTCTCTATAATACACACAGGGAAGGATGTTCACTATAATACACACAGGGAATGCTGTTCACTATAATACACACAGGGAATGCTGTTCACTATAATACACACAGGGACTGCTGATCACGATAATGTACACAGGGACTGCTGTTCTCTACAAAACACACAAGGACTGCTGTTCTCTATAATACACACAGGGACTGCTGTTCTCTATAATATACACAGGGACTGCTGTTCACTATAATATACACAGCGACTGCTGTTCTCTATTATATACACAGGGACTGCTGTTCTCTATAATACACACAGGGACTGCTGTTCACTATAACACACACAGGGACTGCTGTTCACTAAAATACACACAGGGAGTGCTGTTCACTATAATATACACAGGGACTGCTGGTCTCTATAATACCCAAAGGGACTGCTGTTCACTATAATATACGCAGGGACTGCTGTTCTCTATAATATACACAGGGACTGCTGTTCACTATAATATACACAGGGACTGCTGTTCTCTGTAATATACCCCGGGGCTGTTCTTCACTATAATATACACACGGATTGCTGATCACGATAATATACACAGGGACTGCTGTTCTCTCCAATACACACAGGGACTGCTGTTCTCTATAATATACACAGGGACTGCTGTTCTGTATAATATACACAGGGACTGCTGTTCTCTATAATACACACAGGGAATGCTGTTCTCTATAATACACACAGGGACTGCTGTTCACTATTATATACACAGGGACTGCTGTTCTCTATAATATACACAGGGACTGCTGTTCTCTATAATACACACAGGGAATGCTGTTCTCTATAATACACACAGGGACTGCTGTTCACTATTATATACACAGGGACTGCTGTTCACTATAATACACACAGGGACTGCTGTTCTCCATAATACACACAGGGACTGCTGTTCACTATAATATACACAGGGACCGCTGTTCACTATAATATACACAGGGACTGCTGTTCACTATAATATACACAGCGACTGCTGTTCATTATAATACACACAGGGCCTGCTGTTCTCAATAATGTACACAGGGACAGCTGTACTCTATAATACACACAGGGACTGCTGTTCTCTATAATACACAAGGACTTCTGTTCACTATAATATACACACAGACTGCTGTTCACTATAATTTACACAGGGTCTGCTGTTCTCCATAATACACACAGGGACTGCTGTTCACTATAATATACACAGGGACCGCTGTTCACTATAATATACACAGGGACTGCTGTTCTCGAGAATATACACAGGGACTGCTGTTCTCTATAATTTACACAGGGACTGCTGTTCTCTATAATATACACAGGGACTGCTGTTCTCTATAATACACACAGGGACTGCTGTTCTCTATAATACACACAGGGACTGCTGTTCTCTATAATATACACAGGGACTGCTGTTCACTATAATATACACAGGGACTGCTGTTCTCTATAATATACACAGGGACTGCTGTTCACTATAATATACACAGGGACTGCTGTTCTTGATAATATACACAGGGACTGCTGTTCACTATAATTTACACAGGGACTGCTGTTCACTATAATATACACAGGGACTGCTGTTCACTATAATACACACAGGGACTGCTGTTCTCCATAATACACACAGGGACTGCTGTTCTCTATAATATACACAGTGACTGCTGTTCTCTATAATATACACAGGGACTGCTGTTCTCTATAATAGACACAGGGACTGCTGTTCACTATAATATACACAGGGACTGCTGTTCTGTATAATATACACAGGGACTGCTGTTCACAATAATACACACAGGGACTGCTGTTCACTATAATACACACAGGGACTGCTGTTCACTATAATACACACAGGGACTGCTGTTCACTATAATTTACACAGGGACTCATGTTCTCCATAATACACACAGGGACTGCTGTTCTCTATAATACACTCAGGGACTGCTGTTCTCTATAATACACACAGGGACTGCTGTTCACTTTAATATACACTGGGACTGCTGTTCAATATAATTTTCACAGGGACTGCTGTTCACTATAATATACACAGGGACTGCTGTTCTGTATAATATACACAGGGACTGCTGTTCTCCATCACACACACAGGGACTGCTGTTCACTATAATATACACAGGGACTGCTGTTCACTATAATTTACGCAGGGATTGTTGTTCTCGAAAATATACGCAGGGACTGCTCTTCACTATAATTTACACAGGGACTGCTGTTCACTATAATATACACAGGGACTGCTGTTCACTATAATACACACAGGGCCTGCTGTTCTCTATAATTTACACAGGGACTGCTGTTCTCCATAATACACACAGGGACTGCTGTTTACTATAATACACACAGGGACTGCTCCTCACTATAATATACACTGGGACTGCTGTTCTCCATAATACACACAGGGACTGCCGTTCTCTATAATACACACAGGGACTGCTGTTCACCATAATACACACAGGGACTGCTGTTCTCTATAATTTACACAGGGACTGCTGTTCTCCATAATACACACAGGGACTGCTGTTCACTATAATATACACAGGGACTGCTGTTCACTATAATTTCCACAGGGTCTGCTGTTCTCCATAATACACACAGGGACTGCTGTTCACTATAATATACACAGGGACTGCTGTTTACTATAATATACACAGGGACTGTTGTTCTCTATAATATACACAGAGACTGCTGTTCACTATAATATACACAGCGACTGCTGTTCATTATAATACACACAGGGCCTGCTGTTCTCAATAATTTACACAGGGACTGCTGTTCTCCATAATACACACAGGGCCTGCTGTTCTCTATAATTTACACAGCGACTGCTGTTCATTATAATACACACAGGGCCTGCTGTTCTCAATAATGTACACAGGGACAGCTGTACTCTATAATACACACAGGGACTGCTGTTCTCTATAATACACAAGGACTTCTGTTCACTATAATATACACACGGACTGCTGTTCACTATAATTTACACAGGGTCTGCTGTTCTCCATGATACACACAGGGACTGCTGTTCACTATAATATACACAGGGACCGCTGTTCACTATAATATACACAGGGACTGCTGTTCTCGAGAATATACACAGGGACTGCTGTTCTCTATAATATACACAGGGACTGCTGTTCTCTATAATACACGCAGGGACTGCTGTTCTCTATAATACACACAGGGACTGCTGTTCTCTATAATATACACAGGGACTGCTGTTCACTATAATATACACAGGGACTGCTGTTCTCTATAATATACACAGGGAATGCTGTTCTCTATAATATACACAGGGACTGCTGTTCTCTATAATATACACAGGGACTGCTGTTCACTATAATATACACAGGGAATGCTGTTCACTATAATATACACAGGGACTGCTGTTCTCTATAATATACACAGGGACTGCTGTTCTCTATAATATACACAGGGACTGCTGTTCACTATAATATACACAGGGACTGCTGTTCTTGATAATATACACAGGGACTGCTGTTCACTATAATTTACACAGGGACTGCTGTTCACTATAATATACACAGGGACTGCTGTACTCTATAATACACACAGGGACTGCTGTTCTCTATAATACACAAGGACTTCTGTTCACTATAATATACACACAGACTGCTGTTCACTATAATTTACACAGGGTCTGCTGTTCTCCATAATACACACAGGGACTGCTGTTCACTATAATATACACAGGGACCGCTGTTCACTATAATATACACAGGGACTGCTGTTCTCGAGAATATACACAGGGACTGCTGTTCTCTATAATTTACACAGGGACTGCTGTTCTCTATAATATACACAGGGACTGCTGTTCTCTATAATACACACAGGGACTGCTGTTCTCTATAATACACACAGGGACTGCTGTTCTCTATAATATACACAGGGACTGCTGTTCACTATAATATACACAGGGACTGCTGTTCTCTATAATATACACAGGGACTGCTGTTCACTATAATATACACAGGGACTGCTGTTCTTGATAATATACACAGGGACTGCTGTTCACTATAATTTACACAGGGACTGCTGTTCACTATAATATACACAGGGACTGCTGTTCACTATAATACACACAGGGACTGCTGTTCTCCATAATACACACAGGGACTGCTGTTCTCTATAATATACACAGTGACTGCTGTTCTCTATAATATACACAGGGACTGCTGTTCTCTATAATAGACACAGGGACTGCTGTTCACTATAATATACACAGGGACTGCTGTTCTGTATAATATACACAGGGACTGCTGTTCACAATAATACACACAGGGACTGCTGTTCACTATAATACACACAGGGACTGCTGTTCACTATAATACACACAGGGACTGCTGTTCACTATAATTTACACAGGGACTCATGTTCTCCATAATACACACAGGGACTGCTGTTCTCTATAATACACTCAGGGACTGCTGTTCTCTATAATACACACAGGGACTGCTGTTCACTTTAATATACACTGGGACTGCTGTTCAATATAATTTTCACAGGGACTGCTGTTCACTATAATATACACAGGGACTGCTGTTCTGTATAATATACACAGGGACTGCTGTTCTCCATCACACACACAGGGACTGCTGTTCACTATAATATACACAGGGACTGCTGTTCACTATAATTTACGCAGGGATTGTTGTTCTCGAAAATATACGCAGGGACTGCTCTTCACTATAATTTACACAGGGACTGCTGTTCACTATAATATACACAGGGACTGCTGTTCACTATAATACACACAGGGCCTGCTGTTCTCTATAATTTACACAGGGACTGCTGTTCTCCATAATACACACAGGGACTGCTGTTTACTATAATACACACAGGGACTGCTCCTCACTATAATATACACTGGGACTGCTGTTCTCCATAATACACACAGGGACTGCCGTTCTCTATAATACACACAGGGACTGCTGTTCACCATAATACACACAGGGACTGCTGTTCTCTATAATTTACACAGGGACTGCTGTTCTCCATAATACACACAGGGACTGCTGTTCACTATAATATACACAGGGACTGCTGTTCACTATAATTTCCACAGGGTCTGCTGTTCTCCATAATACACACAGGGACTGCTGTTCACTATAATATACACAGGGACTGCTGTTTACTATAATATACACAGGGACTGTTGTTCTCTATAATATACACAGAGACTGCTGTTCACTATAATATACACAGCGACTGCTGTTCATTATAATACACACAGGGCCTGCTGTTCTCAATAATTTACACAGGGACTGCTGTTCTCCATAATACACACAGGGCCTGCTGTTCTCTATAATTTACACAGCGACTGCTGTTCATTATAATACACACAGGGCCTGCTGTTCTCAATAATGTACACAGGGACAGCTGTACTCTATAATACACACAGGGACTGCTGTTCTCTATAATACACAAGGACTTCTGTTCACTATAATATACACACGGACTGCTGTTCACTATAATTTACACAGGGTCTGCTGTTCTCCATGATACACACAGGGACTGCTGTTCACTATAATATACACAGGGACCGCTGTTCACTATAATATACACAGGGACTGCTGTTCTCGAGAATATACACAGGGACTGCTGTTCTCTATAATATACACAGGGACTGCTGTTCTCTATAATACACGCAGGGACTGCTGTTCTCTATAATACACACAGGGACTGCTGTTCTCTATAATATACACAGGGACTGCTGTTCACTATAATATACACAGGGACTGCTGTTCTCTATAATATACACAGGGAATGCTGTTCTCTATAATATACACAGGGACTGCTGTTCTCTATAATATACACAGGGACTGCTGTTCACTATAATATACACAGGGAATGCTGTTCACTATAATATACACAGGGACTGCTGTTCTCTATAATATACACAGGGACTGCTGTTCTCTATAATATACACAGGGACTGCTGTTCACTATAATATACACAGGGACTGCTGTTCTTGATAATATACACAGGGACTGCTGTTCACTATAATTTACACAGGGACTGCTGTTCACTATAATATACACAGGGACTGCTGTTCACTATAATACACACAGGGACTGCTGTTCTCTATAATACACACAGGGACTGCTGTTCTCTATAATATACACAGGGACTGCTGTTCTCTATAATATACACAGGGACTGCTGTTCTCTATAATAGACACAGGGACTGCTGTTCACAATAATACACACAGGCACTGCTGTTCACTATTATACACACAGGGACTGCTGTTCACTATAATACACACAGGGACTGCTGTTCACTATAATTTACACAGGGACTCATGTTCTCCATAATACACACAGGGACTGCTGTTCTCTATAATACACACAGGGACTGCTGTTCTCTATAATACACACAGGGACTGCTGTTCACTTTAATATACACTGGGACTGCTGTTCAATATAATTTTCACAGGGACTGCTGTTCACTATAATATACACAGGGACTGCTGTTCTGTATAATTTACACAGGGACTGCTGTTCTCCATCACACACACAGGGACTGCTGTTCACTATAATATACACAGGGACTGCTGTTCACTATAATTTACGCAGGGATTGTTGTTCTCGAAAATATACGCAGGGACTGCTGTTCACTATAATATACACAGCGACTGCTGTTCATTATAATACTCACAGGGCCTGCTGTTCTCTATAATTTACACAGGGACTGCTGTTCTCCATAATACACACAGGGACTGCTGTTTACTATAATATACACAGGGACTGCTCCTCACTATAATATACACTGGGACTGCTGTTCTCCATAATACACACAGGGACTGCCGTTCTCTATAATACACACAGGGACTGCTGTTCACCATAATACACACAGGGACTGCTGTTCTCTATAATTTACACAGGGACTGCTGTTCTCCATAATACACACAGGGACTGCTGTTCACTATAATATACACAGGGACTGCTGTTCACTATAATTTCCACAGGGTCTGCTGTTCTCCATAATACACACAGGGACTGCTGTTCACTATAATATACACAGGGACTGCTGTTCTTGATAATATACACAGGGACTGCTGTTCTCTATAATGTTCACAGGGACTGCTGTTCTCTGTAATACACACAGGGACTGCTGTTCTCTATAATATTCAAAGGGACTGCTGTTCTCTATAATATACACAGGGACTGCTGTTCTCTATAATACACACAGGGAATGCTGCTCACTATCATACACACAGGGACTGCTGTTCTCCATAATATACACAGGGACTGCTGTTCTCTATAATATACACAGGGACTGCTGTTCACTATAATTTACACAGGGACTGATGTTCTCCATAATACACACAGGGACTGCTGTTCACTATAATACACATAGGGACTGCTGTTCTCTATAATACACACAGGGAATGCTGTTCTCTATAATACACACAGGGACTGCTGTTCTCTATAATACACACAGGGAATGCTGTTCACTATAATACACACAGGGAATGCTGTTCACTATAATACACACAGGGAATGCTGTTCACTATAATTCACACAGGGAATGCTGTTCACTATAATACACACAGGGACTGCTGATCACGATAATATACACAGGGACTGCTGTTCTCTATAATACACACAGGGAATGCTGTTCTCTATAATATACACAGGGAATGCTGTACTCTATATTATACACAGGGACTGCTGTTCACTTTCATATACACAGGGACTGCTGTTCTCTATAATATACACAGGGACTGCTGTTCACTATAATAGACACAGGGAATGCTGTTCTCTATAATATACACAGGGACTGCTGTTCACTATAATATACACAGGGACTGCTGTTCTCTATAATATACACAGGGACTGCTGTTCACTATAATATACACAGGGACTGCTGTTCTCTATAATATACACAGGGACTGCTGTTCACTATAATACACACAGGGACTGCTGTTCTCTATAATACACACAGGGACTGCTGTTCTCTATAATATACACAGGGACTGCTGTTCACTATAATATACACAGGGACTGCTGTTCTCTATAATATACACAGGGACTGCTGTTCTCTATAATATACACAGGGACAGCTGTTCTCTATAATATACACAGGGACTGCTGTTCACTATAATATACACAGGGACTGCTGTTCTTGATAATATACACAGGGACTGCTGTTCACTATAATTTACACAGGGACTGCTGTTCACTATAATATACACAGGGACTGCTGTTCACTATAATACACACAGGGACTGCTGTTCTCTATAATACACACAGGGACTGCTGTTCTCTATAATATACACAGGGACTGCTGTTCTCTATAATATACACAGGGACTGCTGTTCTCTATAATATACACAGGGACTGCTGTTCACTATAATATACACAGGGACTGCTGTTCTGTATAATATACACTGGGACTGCTGTTCACAATAATACACACAGGGACTGCTGTTCACTATAATACACACAGGGACTGCTGTTCACTATAATACACACAGGGACTGCTGTTCACTATAATTTACACAGGGACTCATGTTCTCCATAATACACACAGGGACTGCTGTTCTCTATAATACACACAGGGACTGCTGTTCTCTATAATACACACAGGGACTGCTGTTCACTTTAATATACACTGGGACTGCTGTTCAATATAATTTTCACAGGGACTGCTGTTCACTATAATATACACAGGGACTGCTCCTCACTATAATACACACTGGGACTGCTGTTCTCCATAATACACACAGGGACTGCCGTACTCTATAATACACACAGGGACTGCTGTTCACCATAATACACACAGGGACTGCTGTTCTCTATAATTTACGCAGGGACTGCTGTTCTCCATAATACACACGGGGACTGCTGTTCACTATAATATACACAGGGACTGCTGTTCACTATATTTCCACAGGCTCTGCTGTTCTCCATAATACACACAGGGACTGCTGTTCTCCATAATACACACAGGGACTGCCGTTCTCTATAATACACACAGGGACTGCTGTTCACCATAATACACACAGGGACTGCTGTTCTCTATAATTTACACAGGGACTGCTGTTCTCCATAATACACACAGGGACTGCTGTTCACTATAATATACACAGGGACTGCTGTTCACTATAATTTCCACAGGGTCTGCTGTTCTCCATAATACACACAGGGACTGCTGTTCTCTTTCATACACACAGGGAATGCTGTTCACTATAATACACACAGGGACTGCTGATCACGATAATATACACAGGGACTGCTGTTCTCTATAATACACACAGGGAATGCTGTTCTCTATAATATACACAGGGAATGCTGTACTCTATATTATACACAGGGACTGCTGTTCACTTTCATATACACAGGGACTGCTGTTCTCTATAATATACACAGGGACTGCTGTTCACTATAATAGACACAGGGAATGCTGTTCTCTATAATATACACAGGGACTGCTGTTCACTATAATATACACAGGGACTGCTGTTCTCTATAATATACACAGGGACTGCTGTTCACTATAATATACACAGGGACTGCTGTTCTCTATAATATACACAGGGACTGCTGTTCACTATAATACACACAGGGACTGCTGTTCTCTATAATACACACAGGGACTGCTGTTCTCTATAATATACACAGGGACTGCTGTTCACTATAATATACACAGGGACTGCTGTTCTCTATAATATACACAGGGACTGCTGTTCTCTATAATATACACAGGGACAGCTGTTCTCTATAATACACACAGGGACTGCTGTTCACTATAATACACACAGGGACTGCTGTTCACTATAATATACACAGGGACTGCTGTTCTGTATAATATACACAGGGACTGCTGTTCTCCATCACACACACAGGGACTGCTGTTCACTATAATATGCACAGGGACTGCTGTTCACTATAATTTACGCAGGGATTGTTGTTCTCGAAAATATACGCAGGGACTGCTGTTCACTATAATATACACAGCGACTGCTGTTCATTATAATACTCACAGGGCCTGCTGTTCTCTATAATTTACACAGGGACTGCTGTTCTCCATAATACACACAGGGACTGCTGTTTACTATAATATACACAGGGACTGCTCCTCACTATAATATACACTGGGACTGCTGTTCTCCATAATACACACAGGGACTGCCGTTCTCTATAATACACACAGGGACTGCTGTTCACCATAATACACACAGGGACTGCTGTTCTCTATAATTTACACAGGGACTGCTGTTCTCCATAATACACACAGGGACTGCTGTTCACTATAATATACACAGGGACTGCTGTTCTCTATAATATACACAGGGACTGCTGTTCTCTATAATGTTCACAGGGACTGCTGTTCTCTGTAATACACACAGGGACTGCTGTTCTCTATAATATTCACAGGGACTGCTGTTCTCTATAATATACACAGGGACTGCTGTTCTCTATAATACACACAGGGAATGCTGCTCACTATCATACACACAGGGACTGCTGTTCTCCATAATATACACAGGGACTGCTGTTCTCTATAATATACACAGGGACTGCTGTTCACTATAATTTACACAGGGACTGATGTTCTCCATAATACACACAGGGACTGCTGTTCTCTATAATACACATAGGGACTGCTGTTCTCTATAATACACACAGGGAATGCTGTTCTCTATAATACACACAGGGACTGCTGTTCTCTATAATACACACAGGGAATGCTGTTCACTATAATACACACAGGGAATGCTGTTCACTATAATACACACAGGGAATGCTGTTCACTATAATTCACACAGGGAATGCTGTTCACTATAATACACACAGGGACTGCTGATCACGATAATATACACAGGGACTGCTGTTCTCTATAATACACACAGGGAATGCTGTTCTCTATAATATACACAGGGAATGCTGTACTCTATATTATACACAGGGACTGCTGTTCACTTTCATATACACAGGGACTGCTGTTCTCTATAATATACACAGGGACTGCTGTTCACTATAATAGACACAGGGAATGCTGTTCTCTATAATATACACAGGGACTGCTGTTCACTATAAGATACACAGGGACTGCTGTTCTCTATAATATACACAGGGACTGCTGTTCACTATAATATACACAGGGACTGCTGTTCTCTATAATATACACAGGGACTGCTGTTCACTATAATACACACAGGGACTGCTGTTCTCTATAATACACACAGGGACTGCTGTTCTCTATAATATACACAGGGACTGCTGTTCACTATAATATACACAGGGACTGCTGTTCTCTATAATATACACAGGGACTGCTGTTCTCTATAATATACACAGGGACAGCTGTTCTCTATAATATACACAGGGACTGCTGTTCACTATAATATACACAGGGACTGCTGTTCTTGATAATATACACAGGGACTGCTGTTCACTATAATTTACACAGGGACTGCTGTTCACTATAATATACACAGGGACTGCTGTTCACTATAATACACACAGGGACTGCTGTTCTCTATAATACACACAGGGACTGCTGTTCTCTATAATATACACAGGGACTGCTGTTCTCTATAATATACACAGGGACTGCTGTTCTCTATAATATACACAGGGACTGCTGTTCACTATAATATACACAGGGACTGCTGTTCTGTATAATATACACTGGGACTGCTGTTCACAATAATACACACAGGGACTGCTGTTCACTATAATACACACAGGGACTGCTGTTCACTATAATACACACAGGGACTGCTGTTCACTATAATTTACACAGGGACTCATGTTCTCCATAATACACACAGGGACTGCTGTTCTCTATAATACACACAGGGACTGCTGTTCTCTATAATACACACAGGGACTGCTGTTCACTTTAATATACACTGGGACTGCTGTTCAATATAATTTTCACAGGGACTGCTGTTCACTATAATATACACAGGGACTGCTCCTCACTATAATATACACTGGGACTGCTGTTCTCCATAATACACACAGGGACTGCCGTACTCTATAATACACACAGGGACTGCTGTTCACCATAATACACACAGGGACTGCTGTTCTCTATAATTTACGCAGGGACTGCTGTTCTCCATAATACACACGGGGACTGCTGTTCACTATAATACACACAGGGACTGCTGTTCACTATATTTCCACAGGCTCTGCTGTTCTCCATAATACACACAGGGACTGCTGTTCTCCATAATACACACAGGGACTGCCGTTCTCTATAATACACACAGGGACTGCTGTTCACCATAATACACACAGGGACTGCTGTTCTCTATAATTTACACAGGGACTGCTGTTCTCCATAATACACACAGGGACTGCTGTTCACTATAATATACACAGGGACTGCTGTTCACTATAATTTCCACAGGGTCTGCTGTTCTCCATAATACACACAGGGACTGCTGTTCTCTTTCATACACACAGGGACTGCTGTTCACTTTAATATACACTGGGACTGCTGTTCAATATAATTTTCACAGGGACTGCTGTTCACTATAATATACACAGGGACTGCTGTTCTGTATAATATACACAGGGACTGCTGTTCTCCATCACACACACAGGGACTGCTGTTCACTATAATATGCACAGGGACTGCTGTTCACTATAATTTACGCAGGGATTGTTGTTCTCGAAAATATACGCAGGGACTGCTGTTCACTATAATATACACAGCGACTGCTGTTCATTATAATACTCACAGGGCCTGCTGTTCTCTATAATTTACACAGGGACTGCTGTTCTCCATAATACACACAGGGACTGCTGTTTACTATAATATACACAGGGACTGCTCCTCACTATAATATACACTGGGACTGCTGTTCTCCATAATACACACAGGGACTGCCGTTCTCTATAATACACACAGGGACTGCTGTTCACCATAATACACACAGGGACTGCTGTTCTCTATAATTTACACAGGGACTGCTGTTCTCCATAATACACACAGGGACTGCTGTTCACTATAATATACACAGGGACTGCTGTTCACTATAATTTCCACAGGGTCTGCTGTTCTCCATAATACACACAGGGACTGCTGTTCACTACAATATACACAGGGACTGCTGTTTACTATAATATACACAGGGACTGTTGTTCTCTATAATATACACAGAGACTGCTGTTCACTATAATATACACAGCGACTGCTGTTCATTATAATACACACAGGGCCTGCTGTTCTCAATAATTTACACAGGGACTGCTGTTCTCCATAATACACACAGGGCCTGCTGTTCTCTATAATTTACACAGCGACTGCTGTTCATTATAATACACACAGGGCCTGCTGTTCTCAATAATGTACACAGGGACAGCTGTACTCTATAATACACACAGGGACTGCTGTTCTCTATAATACACAAGGACTTCTGTTCACTATAATATACACACGGACTGCTGTTCACTATAATTTACACAGGGTCTGCTGTTCTCCATAATACACACAGGGACTGCTGTTCACTATAATATACACAGGGACCGCTGTTCACTATAATATACACAGGGACTGCTGTTCTCGAGAATATACACAGGGACTGCTGTTCACTATAATACACACAAGGACTGCTGTTCACTATAATACACACAGGGACTGCTGTTCACTATAATTTACACAGGGACTCATGTTCTCCATAATACACACAGGGACTGCTGTTCTCTATAATACACACAGGGACTGCTGTTCTCTATAATACACACAGGGACTGCTGTTCACTTTAATATACACTGGGACTGCTGTTCAATATAATTTTCACAGGGACTGCTGTTCACTATAATATACACAGGGACTGCTCCTCACTATAATATACACTGGGACTGCTGTTCTCCATAATACACACAGGGACTGCCGTACTCTATAATACACACAGGGACTGCTGTTCACCATAATACACACAGGGACTGCTGTTCTCTATAATTTACGCAGGGACTGCTGTTCTCCATAATACACACGGGGACTGCTGTTCACTATAATACACACAGGGACTGCTGTTCACTATATTTCCACAGGCTCTGCTGTTCTCCATAATACACACAGGGACTGCTGTTCTCCATAATACACACAGGGACTGCCGTTCTCTATAATACACACAGGGACTGCTGTTCACCATAATACACACAGGGACTGCTGTTCTCTATAATTTACACAGGGACTGCTGTTCTCCATAATACACACAGGGACTGCTGTTCACTATAATATACACAGGGACTGCTGTTCACTATAATTTCCACAGGGTCTGCTGTTCTCCATAATACACACAGGGACTGCTGTTCTCTTTCATACACACAGGGACTGCTGTTCACTTTAATATACACTGGGACTGCTGTTCAATATAATTTTCACAGGGACTGCTGTTCACTATAATATACACAGGGACTGCTGTTCTGTATAATATACACAGGGACTGCTGTTCTCCATCACACACACAGGGACTGCTGTTCACTATAATATGCACAGGGACTGCTGTTCACTATAATTTACGCAGGGATTGTTGTTCTCGAAAATATACGCAGGGACTGCTGTTCACTATAATATACACAGCGACTGCTGTTCATTATAATACTCACAGGGCCTGCTGTTCTCTATAATTTACACAGGGACTGCTGTTCTCCATAATACACACAGGGACTGCTGTTTACTATAATATACACAGGGACTGCTCCTCACTATAATATACACTGGGACTGCTGTTCTCCATAATACACACAGGGACTGCCGTTCTCTATAATACACACAGGGACTGCTGTTCACCATAATACACACAGGGACTGCTGTTCTCTATAATTTACACAGGGACTGCTGTTCTCCATAATACACACAGGGACTGCTGTTCACTATAATATACACAGGGACTGCTGTTCACTATAATTTCCACAGGGTCTGCTGTTCTCCATAATACACACAGGGACTGCTGTTCACTACAATATACACAGGGACTGCTGTTTACTATAATATACACAGGGACTGTTGTTCTCTATAATATACACAGAGACTGCTGTTCACTATAATATACACAGCGACTGCTGTTCATTATAATACACACAGGGCCTGCTGTTCTCAATAATTTACACAGGGACTGCTGTTCTCCATAATACACACAGGGCCTGCTGTTCTCTATAATTTACACAGCGACTGCTGTTCATTATAATACACACAGGGCCTGCTGTTCTCAATAATGTACACAGGGACAGCTGTACTCTATAATACACACAGGGACTGCTGTTCTCTATAATACACAAGGACTTCTGTTCACTATAATATACACACGGACTGCTGTTCACTATAATTTACACAGGGTCTGCTGTTCTCCATAATACACACAGGGACTGCTGTTCACTATAATATACACAGGGACCGCTGTTCACTATAATATACACAGGGACTGCTGTTCTCGAGAATATACACAGGGACTGCTGTTCTCTATAATATACACAGGGACTGCTGTTCTCTATAATACACACAGGGACTGCTGTTCTCTATAATACACACAGGGACTGCTGTTCTCTATAATATACACAGGGACTGCTGTTCACTATAATATACACAGGGACTGCTGTTCTCTATAATATACACAGGGAATGCTGTTCTCTATAATATACACAGGGACTGCTGTTCTCTATAATATACACAGGGACTGCTGTTCACTATAAGATACACAGGGAATGCTGTTCACTATAATATACACAGGGACTGCTGTTCTCTATAATATACACAGGGACTGCTGTTCACTATAAGATACACAGGGACTGCTGTTCTCTATAATATACACAGAGACTGCTGTTCTCTATAATATACACAGGGACTGTTGTTCACTATAATATACACAGGGACTGCTGTTCTTGATAATATACACAGGGACTGCTGTTCACTATAATTTACACAGGGACTGCTGTTCACTATAATACACACAGGGACTGCTGTTCACTATAATATACACAGGCACTTCTGTTCACTATAATACACACAGGGACTGCTGTTCACTATAATAGACACAGGGACTGCTGTTCAATATAATATACACAGGGACTGCTGTTCTCTACAATATACACAGGGACTGCTGTTCACAATAATACACACAGGGACTGCTGTTCACTATAATACACACAGGGACTGCTGTTCACTATAATACACACAGGGACTGCTGTTCACTATAATTTACACAGGGACTCATGTTCTCCATAATACACACAGGGACTGCTGTTCTCTATAATACACACAGGGACTGCTGTTCACTTTAATATACACTGGGACTGCTGTTCAATATAATTTTCACATGGACTGCTGTTCACTATAATATACACAGGGACTGCTGTTCTGTATAATATACACAGGGACTGCTGTTCTCCATCACACACACAGGGACTGCTGTTCACTATAATATACACAGGGACTGCTGTTCACTATAATTTACGCAGGGATTGTTGTTCTCGAAAATATACGCAGGGACTGCTGTTCACTATAATATACACAGCGACTGCTGTTCATTATAATACTCACAGGGCCTGCTGTTCTCTATAATTTACACAGGGACTGCTGTTCTCCATAATACACACAGGGACTGCTGTTTACTATAATATACACAGGGACTGCTCCTCACTATAATATACACTGGGACTGCTGTTCTCCATAATACACACAGGGACTGCCGTTCTCTATAATACACACAGGGACTGCTGTTCACCATAATACACACAGGGACTGCTGTTCTCTATAATTTACATAGGGACTGCTGTTCTCCATAATACACACAGGGACTGCTGTTCACTATAATATACACAGGGACTGCGGTTCACTATAATTTCCACAGGGTCTGCTGTTCACTATAATATACACAGGGACTGCTGTTTACTATAATATACACAGGGACTGTTGTTCTCTATAATATACACAGCGACTGCTGTTCATTATAATACACACAGGGCCTGCTGTTCTCAATAATTTACACAGGGACTGCTGTTCTCCATAATACACACAGGGCCTGCTGTTCTCTATAATTTACACAGCGACTGCTGTTCATTATAATACACACAGGGCCTGCTGTTCTCAATAATGTACACAGGGACAGCTGTACTCTATAATACACACAGGGACTGCTGTTCTCTATAATACACAAGGACTTCTGTTCACTATAATATACACACGGACTGCTGTTCACAATAATTTACACAGGGTCTGCTGTTCTCCATGATACACACAGGGACTGCTGTTCACTATAATATACACAGGGACCGCTGTTCACTATAATATACACAGGGACTGCTGTTCTCGAGAATATACACAGGGACTGCTGTTCTCTATAATATACACAGGGACTGCTGTTCTCTATAATACACACAGGGACTGCTGTTCTCTATAATACACACAGGGACTGCTGTTCTCTATAATACACACAGGGACTGCTGTTCTCTATAATATACACAGGGACTGCTGTTCACTATAATATACACAGGGACTGCTGTTCTCTATAATATACACAGGGAATGCTGTTCTCTATAATATACACAGGGACTGCTGTTCTCTATAATATACACAGGGACTGCTGTTCACTATAATATACACAGGGAATGCTGTTCACTATAATATACACAGGGACTGCTGTTCTCTATAATATACACAGGGACTGCTGTTCTCTATAATATACACAGGGACTGCTGTTCACTATAATATACACAGGGACTGCTGTTCTTGATAATATACACAGGGACTGCTGTTCACTATAATTTACACAGGGACTGCTGTTCACTATAATATACACAGGGACTGCTGTTCACTATAATACACACAGGGACTGCTGTTCTCTATAATAGACACAGGGACTGCTGTTCACTATAATATACACAGGGACTGCTGTTCTGTATAATATACACAGGGACTGCTGTTCACAATAATACACACAGGGACTGCTGTTCACTATAATACACACAGGGTCTGCTGTTCACTATAATACACACAGGGACTGCTGTTCACTATAATTTACACAGGGACTCATGTTCTCCATAATACACACAGGGACTGCTGTTCTCTATAATACACACAGGGACTGCTGTTCTCTATAATACACACAGGGACTGCTGTTCACTTTAATATACACTGGGACTGCTGTTCAATATAATTTTCACAGGGACTGCTGTTCACTATAATATACACAGGGACTGCTGTTCTGTATAATATACACAGGGACTGCTGTTCTCTATAATACACACAGGGACTGCTGTTCTCTATAATATACACAGGGACTGCTGTTCTCCATCACACACACAGGGACTGCTGTTCACTATAATATACACAGGGACTGCTGTTCACTATAATTTACGCAGGGATTGTTGTTCTCGAAAATATACGCAGGGACTGCTGTTCACTATAATATACACAGCGACTGCTGTTCATTATAATACTCACAGGACCTGCTGTTCTCTATAATTTACACAGGGACTGCTGTTCTCCATAATACACACAGGGACTGCTGTTTACTATAATATACACAGGGACTGCTCCTCACTATAATATACACTGGGACTGCTGTTCTCCATAATACACACAGGGACTGCCGTTCTCTATAATACACACAGGGACTGCTGTTCACCATAATACACACAGGGACTGCTGTTCTCTATAATGTTCACAGGGACTGCTGTTCTCTGTAATACACACAGGGACTGCTGTTCTCTATAATATTCACAGGGACTGCTGTTCTCTATAATATACACAGGGACTGCTGTTCTCTATAATACACACAGGGAATGCTGCTCACTATCATACACACAGGGACTGCTGTTCTCCATAATATACACAGGGACTGCTGTTCTCTATAATATACACAGGGACTGCTGTTCACTATAATTTACACAGGGACTGATGTTCTCCATAATACACACAGGGACTGCTGTTCACTATAATACACATAGGGACTGCTGTTCTCTATAATACACACAGGGAATGCTGTTCTCTATAATACACACAGGGACTGCTGTTCTCTATAATACACACAGGGAATGCTGTTCACTATAATACACACAGGGAATGCTGTTCACTATAATACACACAGGGAATGCTGTTCACTATAATACACACAGGGAATGCTGTTCACTATAATACACACAGGGACTGCTGATCACGATAATATACACAGGGACTGCTGTTCTCTATAATACACACAGGGAATGCTGTTCTCTATAATATACACAGGGAATGCTGTTCTCTATATTATACACAGGGACTGCTGTTCACTTTCATATACACAGGGACTGCTGTTCTCTATAATATACACAGGGACTGCTGTTCACTATAATAGACACAGGGAATGCTGTTCTCTATAATATACACAGGGACTGCTGTTCACTATAATATACACAGGGACTGCTGTTCTCTATAATATACACAGGGACTGCTGTTCACTATAATATACACAGGGACTGCTGTTCTCTATAATATACACAGGGACTGCTGTTCACTATAATACACACAGGGACTGCTGTTCTCTATAATACACACAGGGACTGCTGTTCTCTACAATATACACAGGGACTGCTGTTCACTATAATATACACAGGGACTGCTGTTCTCTATAATATACACAGGGACTGCTGTTCACTATAATATGCACAGGGACTGCTGTTCACTATAATTTACGCAGGGATTGTTGTTCTCGAAAATATACGCAGGGACTGCTGTTCACTATAATATACACAGCGACTGCTGTTCATTATAATACTCACAGGGCCTGCTGTTCTCTATAATTTACACAGGGACTGCTGTTCTCCATAATACACACAGGGACTGCTGTTTACTATAATATACACAGGGACTGCTCCTCACTATAATATACACTGGGACTGCTGTTCTCCATAATACACACAGGGACTGCCGTTCTCTATAATACACACAGGGACTGCTGTTCACCATAATACACACAGGGACTGCTGTTCTCTATAATTTACACAGGGACTGCTGTTCTCCATAATACACACAGGGACTGCTGTTCACTATAATATACACAGGGACTGCTGTTCACTATAATTTCCACAGGGTCTGCTGTTCTCCATAATACACACAGGGACTGCTGTTCACTACAATATACACAGGGACTGCTGTTTACTATAATATACACAGGGACTGTTGTTCTCTATAATATACACAGAGACTGCTGTTCACTATAATATACACAGCGACTGCTGTTCATTATAATACACACAGGGCCTGCTGTTCTCAATAATTTACACAGGGACTGCTGTTCTCCATAATACACACAGGGCCTGCTGTTCTCTATAATTTACACAGCGACTGCTGTTCATTATAATACACACAGGGCCTGCTGTTCTCAATAATGTACACAGGGACAGCTGTACTCTATAATACACACAGGGACTGCTGTTCTCTATAATACACAAGGACTTCTGTTCACTATAATATACACACGGACTGCTGTTCACTATAATTTACACAGGGTCTGCTGTTCTCCATAATACACACAGGGACTGCTGTTCACTATAATATACACAGGGACCGCTGTTCACTATAATATACACAGGGACTGCTGTTCTCGAGAATATACACAGGGACTGCTGTTCTCTATAATATACACAGGGACTGCTGTTCTCTATAATACACACAGGGACTGCTGTTCTCTATAATACACACAGGGACTGCTGTTCTCTATAATATACACAGGGACTGCTGTTCACTATAATATACACAGGGACTGCTGTTCTCTATAATATACACAGGGAATGCTGTTCTCTATAATATACACAGGGACTGCTGTTCTCTATAATATACACAGGGACTGCTGTTCTCTATAATATACACAGGGAATGCTGTTCTCTATAATATACACAGGGAATGCTGTTCTCTATAATATACACAGGGAATGCTGTTCTCTATAATACACACAGGGACTGCTGTTCACTATAAGATACACAGGGAATGCTGTTCACTATAATATACACAGGGACTGCTGTTCTCTATAATATACACAGAGACTGCTGTTCACTATAATATACACAGGGACTGTTGTTCACTATAATATACACAGGGACTGCTGTTCTTGATAATATACACAGGGACTGCTGTTCACTATAATTTACACAGGGACTGCTGTTCACTATAATACACACAGGGACTGCTGTTCACTATAATATACACAGGCACTTCTGTTCACTATAATACACACAGGGACTGCTGTTCACTATAATAGACACAGGGACTGCTGTTCAATATAATATACACAGGGACTGCTGTTCTCTACAATATACACAGGGACTGCTGTTCACAATAATACACACAGGGACTGCTGTTCACTATAATACACACAGGGACTGCTGTTCACTATAATACACACAGGGACTGCTGTTCACTATAATTTACACAGGGACTCATGTTCTCCATAATACACACAGGGACTGCTGTTCTCTATAATACACACAGGGACTGCTGTTCACTTTAATATACACTGGGACTGCTGTTCAATATAATTTTCACATGGACTGCTGTTCACTATAATATACACAGGGACTGCTGTTCTGTATAATATACACAGGGACTGCTGTTCTCCATCACACACACAGGGACTGCTGTTCACTATAATATACACAGGGACTGCTGTTCACTATAATTTACGCAGGGATTGTTGTTCTCGAAAATATACGCAGGGACTGCTGTTCACTATAATATACACAGCGACTGCTGTTCATTATAATACTCACAGGGCCTGCTGTTCTCTATAATTTACACAGGGACTGCTGTTCTCCATAATACACACAGGGACTGCTGTTTACTATAATATACACAGGGACTGCTCCTCACTATAATATACACTGGGACTGCTGTTCTCCATAATACACACAGGGACTGCCGTTCTCTATAATACACACAGGGACTGCTGTTCACCATAATACACACAGGGACTGCTGTTCTCTATAATTTACATAGGGACTGCTGTTCTCCATAATACACACAGGGACTGCTGTTCACTATAATATACACAGGGACTGCGGTTCACTATAATTTCCACAGGGTCTGCTGTTCACTATAATATACACAGGGACTGCTGTTTACTATAATATACACAGGGACTGTTGTTCTCTATAATATACACAGCGACTGCTGTTCATTATAATACACACAGGGCCTGCTGTTCTCAATAATTTACACAGGGACTGCTGTTCTCCATAATACACACAGGGCCTGCTGTTCTCTATAATTTACACAGCGACTGCTGTTCATTATAATACACACAGGGCCTGCTGTTCTCAATAATGTACACAGGGACAGCTGTACTCTATAATACACACAGGGACTGCTGTTCTCTATAATACACAAGGACTTCTGTTCACTATAATATACACACGGACTGCTGTTCACAATAATTTACACAGGGTCTGCTGTTCTCCATGATACACACAGGGACTGCTGTTCACTATAATATACACAGGGACCGCTGTTCACTATAATATACACAGGGACTGCTGTTCTCGAGAATATACACAGGGACTGCTGTTCTCTATAATATACACAGGGACTGCTGTTCTCTATAATACACACAGGGACTGCTGTTCTCTATAATACACACAGGGACTGCTGTTCTCTATAATATACACAGGGACTGCTGTTCACTATAATATACACAGGGACTGCTGTTCTCTATAATATACACAGGGAATGCTGTTCTCTATAATATACACAGGGACTGCTGTTCTCTATAATATACACAGGGACTGCTGTTCACTATAATATACACAGGGAATGCTGTTCACTATAATATACACAGGGACTGCTGTTCTCTATAATATACACAGGGACTGCTGTTCTCTATAATATACACAGGGACTGCTGTTCACTATAATATACACAGGGACTGCTGTTCTTGATAATATACACAGGGACTGCTGTTCACTATAATTTACACAGGGACTGCTGTTCACTATAATATACACAGGGACTGCTGTTCACTATAATACACACAGGGACTGCTGTTCTCTATAATAGACACAGGGACTGCTGTTCACTATAATATACACAGGGACTGCTGTTCTGTATAATATACACAGGGACTGCTGTTCACAATAATACACACAGGGACTGCTGTTCACTATAATACACACAGGGTCTGCTGTTCACTATAATACACACAGGGACTGCTGTTCACTATAATTTACACAGGGACTCATGTTCTCCATAATACACACAGGGACTGCTGTTCTCTATAATACACACAGGGACTGCTGTTCTCTATAATACACACAGGGACTGCTGTTCACTTTAATATACACTGGGACTGCTGTTCAATATAATTTTCACAGGGACTGCTGTTCACTATAATATACACAGGGACTGCTGTTCTGTATAATATACACAGGGACTGCTGTTCTCTATAATACACACAGGGACTGCTGTTCTCTATAATATACACAGGGACTGCTGTTCTCCATCACACACACAGGGACTGCTGTTCACTATAATATACACAGGGACTGCTGTTCACTATAATTTACGCAGGGATTGTTGTTCTCGAAAATATACGCAGGGACTGCTGTTCACTATAATATACACAGCGACTGCTGTTCATTATAATACTCACAGGACCTGCTGTTCTCTATAATTTACACAGGGACTGCTGTTCTCCATAATACACACAGGGACTGCTGTTTACTATAATATACACAGGGACTGCTCCTCACTATAATATACACTGGGACTGCTGTTCTCCATAATACACACAGGGACTGCCGTTCTCTATAATACACACAGGGACTGCTGTTCACCATAATACACACAGGGACTGCTGTTCTCTATAATGTTCACAGGGACTGCTGTTCTCTGTAATACACACAGGGACTGCTGTTCTCTATAATATTCACAGGGACTGCTGTTCTCTATAATATACACAGGGACTGCTGTTCTCTATAATACACACAGGGAATGCTGCTCACTATCATACACACAGGGACTGCTGTTCTCCATAATATACACAGGGACTGCTGTTCTCTATAATATACACAGGGACTGCTGTTCACTATAATTTACACAGGGACTGATGTTCTCCATAATACACACAGGGACTGCTGTTCACTATAATACACATAGGGACTGCTGTTCTCTATAATACACACAGGGAATGCTGTTCTCTATAATACACACAGGGACTGCTGTTCTCTATAATACACACAGGGAATGCTGTTCACTATAATACACACAGGGAATGCTGTTCACTATAATACACACAGGGAATGCTGTTCACTATAATACACACAGGGAATGCTGTTCACTATAATACACACAGGGACTGCTGATCACGATAATATACACAGGGACTGCTGTTCTCTATAATACACACAGGGAATGCTGTTCTCTATAATATACACAGGGAATGCTGTTCTCTATATTATACACAGGGACTGCTGTTCACTTTCATATACACAGGGACTGCTGTTCTCTATAATATACACAGGGACTGCTGTTCACTATAATAGACACAGGGAATGCTGTTCTCTATAATATACACAGGGACTGCTGTTCACTATAATATACACAGGGACTGCTGTTCTCTATAATATACACAGGGACTGCTGTTCACTATAATATACACAGGGACTGCTGTTCTCTATAATATACACAGGGACTGCTGTTCACTATAATACACACAGGGACTGCTGTTCTCTATAATACACACAGGGACTGCTGTTCTCTACAATATACACAGGGACTGCTGTTCACTATAATATACACAGGGACTGCTGTTCTCTATAATATACACAGGGACTGCTGTTCTCTATAATATACACAGGGACAGCTGTTCTCTATAATATACACAGGGACTGCTGTTCACTATAATATACACAGGGACTGCTGTTCTTGATAATATACACAGGGACTGCTGTTCACTATAATTTACACAGGGACTGCTGTTCACTATAATATACACAGGGACTGCTGTTCACTATAATACACACAGGGACTGCTGTTCTCTATAATACACACAGGGACTGCTGTTCTCTATAATATACACAGGGACTGCTGTTCTCTATAATATACACAGGGACTGCTGTTCTCTATAATATACACAGGGACTGCTGTTCACTATAATATACACAGGGACTGCTGTTCTGTATAATATACACTGGGACTGCTGTTCACAATAATACACACAGGGACTGCTGTTCACTATAATACACACAGGGACTGCTGTTCACTATAATACACACAGGGACTGCTGTTCACTATAATTTACACAGGGACTCATGTTCTCCATAATACACACAGGGACTGCTGTTCTCTATAATACACACAGGGACTGCTGTTCACTTTAATATACACTGGGACTGCTGTTCAATATAATTTTCACAGGGACTGCTGTTCACTATAATATACACAGGGACTGCTCCTCACTATAATATACACTGGGACTGCTGTTCTCCATAATACACACAGGGACTGCCGTTCTCTATAATACACACAGGGACTGCTGTTCACCATAATACACACAGGGACTGCTGTTCTCTATAATTTACACAGGGACTGCTGTTCTCCATAATACACACGGGGACTGCTGTTCACTATAATATACACAGGGACTGCTGTTCACTATAATTTCCACAGGGTCTGCTGTTCTCCATAATACACACAGGGACTGCTGTTCTCCATAATACACACAGGGACTGCCGTTCTCTATAATACACACAGGGACTGCTGTTCACCATAATACACACAGGGACTGCTGTTCTCTATAATTTACACAGGGACTGCTGTTCTCCATAATACACACAGGGACTGCTGTTCACTATAATATACACAGGGACTGCTGTTCACTATAATTTCCACAGGGTCTGCTGTTCTCCATAATACACACAGGGACTGCTGTTCTCTTTCATACACACAGGGACTGCTGTTCACTTTAATATACACTGGGACTGCTGTTCAATATAATTTTCACAGGGACTGCTGTTCACTATAATATACACAGGGACTGCTGTTCTGTATAATATACACAGGGACTGCTGTTCTCCATCACACACACAGGGACTGCTGTTCACTATAATATGCACAGGGACTGCTGTTCTCTATAATACACACAGGGACTGCTGTTCTCTATAATACACACAGGGACTGCTGTTCTCTATAATACACACAGGGACTGCTGTTCACTATAATTTACGCAGGGATTGTTGTTCTCGAAAATATACGCAGGGACTGCTGTTCACTATAATATACACAGCGACTGCTGTTCATTATAATACTCACAGGGCCTGCTGTTCTCTATAATTTACACAGGGACTGCTGTTCTCCATAATACACACAGGGACTGCTGTTTACTATAATATACACAAGGACTGCTCCTCACTATAATATACACTGGGACTGCTGTTCTCCATAATACACACAGGGACTGCCGTTCTCTATAATACACACAGGGACTGCTGTTCACCATAATACACACAGGGACTGCTGTTCTCTATAATTTACACAGGGACTGCTGTTCTCCATAATACACACAGGGACTGCTGTTCACTATAATATACACAGGGACTGCTGTTCACTATAATTTCCACAGGGTCTGCTGTTCTCCATAATACACACAGGGACTGCTGTTCACTATAATATACACAGGGACTGCTGTTTACTATAATATACACAGGGACTGTTGTTCTCTATAATATACACAGAGACTGCTGTTCACTATAATATACACAGCGACTGCTGTTCATTATAATACACACAGGGCCTGCTGTTCTCAATAATTTACACAGGGACTGCTGTTCTCCATAATACACACAGGGCCTGCTGTTCTCTATAATTTACACAGCGACTGCTGTTCATTATAATACACACAGGGCCTGCTGTTCTCAATAATGTACACAGGGACAGCTGTACTCTATAATACACACAGGGACTGCTGTTCTCTATAATACACAAGGACTTCTGTTCACTATAATATACACACGGACTGCTGTTCACTATAATTTACACAGGGTCTGCTGTTCTCCATAATACACACAGGGACTGCTGTTCACTATAATATACACAGGGACCGCTGTTCACTATAATATACACAGGGACTGCTGTTCTCGAGAATATACACAGGGAATGCTGTTCTCTATAATATACACAGGGACTGCTGTTCTCTATAATACACACAGGGACTGCTGTTCTCTATAATACACACAGGGACTGCTGTTCTCTATAATATACACAGGGACTGCTGTTCACTATAATATACACAGGGACTGCTGTTCTCTTTAATATACACAGGGAATGCTGTTCTCTATAATATACACAGGGACTGCTGTTCTCTATAATATACACAGGGACTGCTGTTCACTATAAGATACACAGGGAATGCTGTTCACTATAATATACACAGGGACAGCTGTTCTCTATAATATACACAGAGACTGCTGTTCTCTATAATATACACAGGGACTGTTGTTCACTATAATATACACAGGGACTGCTGTTCTTGATAATATACACAGGGACTGCTGTTCACTATAATTTACACAGGGACTGCTGTTCACTATAATACACACAGGGACTGCTGTTCACTATAATATACACAGGCACTTCTGTTCACTATAATACACACAGGGACTGCTGTTCTCTATAATACACACAGGGACTGCTGTTCTCTATAATATACACAGGGACTGCTGTTCTCTATAATATACATAGGGACTGCTGTTCTCTATAATAGACACAGGGACTGCTGTTCAATATAATATACACAGGGACTGCTGTTCTCTACAATATACACAGGGACTGCTGTTCACAATAATACACACAGGGACTGCTGTTCACTATAATACACACAGGGACTGCTGTTCACTATAATACACACAGGGACTGCTGTTCACTATAATTTACACAGGGACTCATGTTCTCCATAATACACACAGGGACTGCTGTTCTCTATAATACACACAGGGACTGCTGTTCACTTTAATATACACTGGGACTGCTGTTCAATATAATTTTCACATGGACTGCTGTTCACTATAATATACACAGGGACTGCTGTTCTGTATAATATACACAGGGACTGCTGTTCTCCATCACACACACAGGGACTGCTGTTCACTATAATATACACAGGGACTGCTGTTCACTATAATTTACGCAGGGATTGTTGTTCTCGAAAATATACGCAGGGACTGCTGTTCACTATAATATACACAGCGACTGCTGTTCATTATAATACTCACAGGGCCTGCTATTCTCTATAATTTACACAGGGACTGCTGTTCTCCATAATACACACAGGGACTGCTGTTTACTATAATATACACAGGGACTGCTCCTCACTATAATATACACTGGGACTGCTGTTCTCCATAATACACACAGGGACTGCCGTTCTCTATAATACACACAGGGACTGCTGTTCACCATAATACACACAGGGACTGCTGTTCTCTATAATTTACATAGGGACTGCTGTTCTCCATAATACACACAGGGACTGCTGTTCACTATAATATACACAGGGACTGCGGTTCACTATAATTTCCATAGGGTCTGCTGTTCACTATTATATACACAGGGACTGCTGTTCACTATAATACACACAGGGACTGCTGTTCTCTATAATACACACAGGGACTGCTGTTCTCTATAATATACACAGGGACTGCTGTTCTCTATAATATACACAGGGACTGCTGTTCTCTATAATGTTCACAGGGACTGCTGTTCTCTGTAATACACACAGGGACTGCTGTTCTCTATAATATTCACAGGGACTGCTGTTCTCTATAATATACACAGGGACTGCTGTTCTCTATAATACACACAGGGAATGCTGCTCACTATCATACACACAGGGACTGCTGTTCTCCATAATATACACAGGGACTGCTGTTCTCTATAATATACACAGGGACTGCTGTTCTCTATAATACACACAGGAAATGCTGTTCTCTATAATACACACAGGGACTGCTGTTCTCTATAATACACACAGGGAATGCTGTTCACTATAATACACACAGGGAATGCTGTTCACTATAATACACACAGGGAATGCTGTTCACTATAATACACACAGGGACTGCTGATCACGATAATATACACAGGGACTGCTGTTCTCTATAATATACACAGGGACTGCTGTTCACTATAATACACACAGGGACTGCTGTTCTCTATATTATACACAGGGACTGTTGTTCACTTTCATATACACAGGGACTGCTGTTCTCTATAATATACACAGGGACTGCTGTTCACTATAATAGACACAGGAAATGCTGTTCTCTATAAGATACACAGGGACTGCTGTTCACTATAATATACACAGGGACTGCTGTTCTCTATAATATACACAGGGACTGCTGTTCACTATAATATACACAGGGACTGCTGTTCTCTATAATATACACAGGGACTGCTGTTCACTATAATACACACAGGGACTGCTGTTCTCTATAATACACACAGGGACTGCTGTTCTCTATAATATACACAGGGACTGCTGTTCTCTATAATATACACAGGGAATGCTGTTCCCTATAATATACACAGGGACTGCTGTTCACTATAATATACGCAGGGACTGCTGTTCTCTATAATATACACAGGGACTGCTGTTCTCTATAATATACACAGGGACTGCTGTTCTCTGTAATATACCCCGGGGCTGTTCTTCACTATAATATACACACGGACTGCTGATCACGATAATATATACAGGGACTGCTGTTCTTTATAATATACACAGGGAATGCTGTTCTTTATAATATACACAGGAACATACTGTTCACTATAATATACACAGGGACTGCTGTTCTCTATAATATACACAGGGAATGCTGTTCTCTATAATATACACAGGAACTGCTGTTCACTAGAATATACGCATGGACTGCTGTTCTCTATAATATACACAGGGACTGCTGTTTACTATAATATACACAGGGACTGCTGTTCTCTATAATATACAGGGACTGCTGTTCTCTGTAATATACCCCGGGGCTGTTCTTCACTATAATATACACACGGACTGCTGATCACGATAATTTACACAGGGACTGCTGTTCTTTATAATATACACAGGGACTGCTGTTCTCTATAATACACACAGGGAATGCTGTTCCCTATAATACACACAGGGACTGCTGTTCTCTATAATACACATAGGGAATGCTGTTCTTTATAATATACACAGGAACATACTGTTCACTATAATATACACAGGGACTGCTGTTCTCTATAATATACACAGGGAATGCTGTTCTCTATAATATACACAGGAACTGCTGTTCACTATAATATACGCAGGGACTGCTGTTCTCTATAATATACACAGGGACTGCTGTTCACTATAATATACACAGGGACTGCTGTTCTCTATAATATACACAGGGACTGCTGTTCTCTGTAATATACCCCGGGGCTGTTCTTCACTATAATATACACACGGACTGCTGATCACGATAATATTCACAGGGACTGCTGTTCTTTATAATATACACAGGGTCTGCTGTTCTCGATAATACACTGAGGGACTGCTGTTCTCTATAATGTACACAGGGACAGCTGTTCTCGAAAATATACACAGGGACTGCTGTTCTCGATAATATACACAGGGACTGCTGTTCACTATAATATACACAGGGACTGCTGTTCACTAAAATACACTCAGGGACTGCTGTTCTCTATAATACACACAGGGACTGCTGATCACTATAATATACACAGGGACTGCTGTTCTCTATAATACACACAGGGACTGCTGTTCTCTATAATACACACAGGGACTGCTGTTCTCTATAATATACACAGGGACTGCTCTTCACTATAATATACACAGGGACTGCTGTTCTCTATAATACACACAGGGACTGCTGTTCTCTATAATACACACAGGGACTGCTGTGCTACATAATACACACAGGGACTGCTGTTCAGTATAATACACACAGGGACTGTTGTTCTCCATAATATACACAGGGACTGCTGTTCTCTATAATACACACAGGGACTGCTGTTCTCTATAATACACACAGGGACTGCTGTTCTCTATAATACACACAGGGACTGCTGTTCTCTATAATACACACAGGGACTGCTGTTCTCCATAATTTACACAGGGACTGCTGTTCACTATAATATACACAGGGACTGCTGTTCACTATAATATACACAGGGACTGCTGTTCAATATAATTTACACAGAGAGTGCTGTTCTCTATAATACACACAGGGACCGCTGTTCACTATAATATACTCAGGGCCTGCTGTTCTCTATAATACACACAGGGACTGCTGTTCTCTATAATACACACAGGGACTGCTGTTCACTATAATATACACAGGGACTGCTGTTCAATATAATTTACACAGAGGGACTGCTGTTCTCTATAAAACACACAGGGACTGCTGTTCTCTATAATACACACAGGGACTGCTGTTCTCTATAATACACACAGGGACTGCTGTTCACTATAATATACACAGGGACTGCTGTTCAATATAATTTACACAGAGAGTGCTGTTCTCTATAATACACACAGGGACCGCTGTTCACTATCATATACTCAGGGACTGTTGTTCTCTATACTATACACAGGGACTGCTGTTCACTATAATATACACAGCGACTGCTGTTCATTACAATACACACAGGGACTGCTGTTCACTATAATTTACACAGGGACTGCTGTTCATTATAATACACACAGGGACTGCTGTTCTCTATAATGTACACAGGGACTGCTGTTCATTATAATACACAAGGACTTCTGTTCACTATAAAATACACACGGACTGCTGTTCACTATAATTTACACAGGGTCTGCTGTTCTCCATAATACACACAGGGACTGCTGTTCTCTCTGATACACACAAGGACTGTTGTTCTCTTTTATACACACAGGGACTGCTGTTCTCGATAATACACAGAGGGACTGCTGTTCTCGATAATATACACAGGGACTGCTGTTCTCGATAATACACATAGGGACTGCTGTTCTCTATAATATACACAGGGTCTGCTGCTCTCGATAATACACAGAGGGACTGCTGTTCTCGATAATATACACATGGACTGCTGTTCTCGATAATACACCTAGGGACTGCTGTACTCTATAATATACACAGGGACTGCTGTTCTCTATAATATACACAGGGACTGCTGTTCTCTATAATATACACAGGGACTGCTGTTCTCGAAAATAGACACAAGAACTGCTGTTCTCTATAATATACACAGGGACTGCTGTTCTCTATAATATACACAGGGACTGCTGTTCTCTATAATATACACAGGGACTGCAGTTCTCCATAATACACACAGGGACTGCTGTTCTCTATAATACACAAGGACTGCTGTTCACGATATTATACAAACGGACTGCTTTTCACTATAATATACACAGGGACTGCTGTTCTCGAGAATATACACAGGGACTGCTGTTCTCGAAAATATACACAGGGACAGCAGTTCTCCATAAAACACACAGGGACTGCTGTTCTCTATAATACACAAGGACTGCTGTTCACTATATTATACACACGGACCGCTGTTCACTATAATTTACGCAGGGGCTGCTGTTCTCGAGAATATACACAGGGACTGCTGTTCACGAAAATATACACAGGGACTGCTGTTCTCGAAAATATACACAAGAACTGCTGTTCTCTATAATATACACAGGGACTGCAGTTCTCCATAATACACACAGGGACTGCTGTTCTCTATAATAAACAAGGACTGCTGTTCACTATATTCTAGACACGGACCGCTGTTCACTATAATTTACACAGGGACTGCTGTTCTCTACAATACACACAAGGACTGCTATTCACAATAATATACACAGGGACTGCTGTTCTCTATAATACACACATGGTCTGCTGTTCTTTATAATCCATACAGAGACTGCTGTTCTCCGTAAAATACACAGGGACTGCTGTTCTCTATAATATACACAGGGACTGCTGTTCACTTTAATATACACAGGGACTGCGGTTCACTTTAATATACACAGGGACTGCTGTTCACTATAATACACACAGGGACTGCTGTTCAACATAATACACACAGGGACTGCGGTTCACTATAATATACACAGGGACTGCTGTTCAACATAATACACACAGGGACTACTGTTCACTATAATATACACAGGGACTGCTGTTCAACATAATACACACAGGGACTGCTGTTCACTATAATACACACAGGGACTGCGGTTCACTTTAATATACACAGGGACTGCTGTTCACTATAATACACACAGGGACTGCTGTTCAACATAATACACACAGGGACTGCGGTTCACTATAATATACACAGGGACTGCTGTTCAACATAATACACACAGGGACTACTGTTCACTATAATATACACAGGGACTGCTGTTCAACATAATACACACAGGGACTACTGTTCACTATAATATACACAGGGACTGCTGTTCAACATAATACACACAGGGACTGCTGTTCACTATAATACACACAGGGATTGCTGTTCTTTACAATATACACAGGGTCTGCTGTTCTCGATAATATACACAGGGACTGCTGTTCTCGATAATACACATAGGGACTGCTGTTCTCTATAATATACACAGGGTCTGCTGCTCTCGATAATACACAGAGGGACTGCTGTTCTCGATAATATACACATGGACTCTGTTCTCGACAATACACCTAGGGACTGCTGTACTCTATAATATACACAGGGACTGCTGTTCTCTATAATACACACAGGGACTGCTGTTCTCTATAATACACACAGGGACTGCTGTTCTCTATAATATACACAGGGACTGCAGTTCTCCATAATACACACAGGGACTGCTGTTCTCTATAATACACAAGGACTGCTGTTCACGATATTATACACACGGATTGCTGTTCACTATAATTTACACAGTGTCTGCTGTTCTCCATAATACACAAAGGGACTGCTGTTCACTATAATATACACAGCGACTGCTGATCACTATAATACACACAGGGACCGCTGTTCAGTATAATATACACAGGAACTGCTGTTCTCTATAATTTACACAGGGACTGTTGTTCTCTATAATATACACAGGGACTGCTGTTCACTATAATATACACAGCGACTGCTGTTCATTGTAATACACACAGGGCCTGCTGTACTCTATAATGTACACAGGGACAGCTGTACTCTATAATACACACAGGGACTGCTGTTCACTATAATATACACAGGGACTGCTGTTGTCTATAATACACACAGGGACTACTGTTCACTATAATACACACAGGGACTGCTGTTCAACATAATACACACAGGGACTGCTGTTCCCTATAATATACACAGGGAATGCTGTTCTCTATAATATACACAGGGACTGCTGTTCACTATAATATACGCAGGGACTGCTGTTCTCTATAATATACACAGGGACTGCTGTTCACTATAATATACACAGGGACTGCTGTTCTCTATAATATACACAGGGACTGCTGTTCTCTGTAATATACCCCGGGGCTGTTCTTCACTATAATATACACACGGACTGCTGATCACGATAATATACACAGGGACTGCTGTTCTTTATAATATACACAGGGAATGCTGTTCTTTATAATATACACAGGAACATACTGTTCACTATAATATACACAGGGACTGCTGTTCTCTATAATATACACAGGGAATGCTGTTCTCTATAATATACACAGGAACTGCTGTTCACTATAATATACGCAGGGACTGCTGTTCTCTATAATATACACAGGGACTGCTGTTCACTATAATATACACAGGGACTGCTGTTCTCTATAATATACACAGGGACTGCTGTTCTCTGTAATATACCCCGGGGCTGTTCTTCACTATAATATACACACGGACTGCTGATCACGATAATATACACAGGGACTGCTGTTCTTTATAATATACACGGGGACTGCTGTTCTCTATAATATACACAGCGTCTGCTGTTCTCGATAATGCACTAAGGGACTGCTGTTCTCTATAATGTACACAGGGACAGCTGTTCTCGAAAATATACACAGGGACTGCTGTTCTCGATAATATACACAGGGACTGCTGTTCACTATAATAAACACAGGGACTGCTGTTCTACATAATACACACAGGGACTGCTGTTCACTATAATATACACAGGGACTGCTCTTCACTATAATATACACAGGGACTGCTGTTCTCTATAATATACACAGGGACTGCTGTTCTCCATAATATACACAGGGACTGCTGTTCTCTATAATACACACAGGGACTGCTGTTCACCATAATACACACAGGAACTGCTGTTCTCTATAATACACACAGGGACTGCTGTTCTCTATAAGACACACAGGGACTGCTGTTCTCTATAATACACACAGGGACTGCTGTTCTCTATAATACACACAGGGACTGCTGTTCACTATAATATACACAGGGACTGCTGTTCAATATAATTTACACAGAGAGTGCTGTTCTCTATAATACACACAGGGACCGCTGTTCTCTATAATACACACAGGGACCGCTGTTCTCTATAATACACACAGGGACTGCTGTTCTCTATAATACACACAGGGACTGCTGTTCACTATAATATACACAGGGACTGCTGTTCAACATAATTTACACAGAGAGTGCTGTTCTCTATAATACACACAGGGACTGCTGTTCTCTATAATACACACAGGGACTGCTGTTCACTATAATATACACAGGGACTGCTGTTCAATATAATTTACACAGAGAGTGCTGTTCTCTATAATACACACAGGGACTGCTGTTCACCATAATACACACAGGGACTGCTGTTCTCTATAATACACACAGGGACTGCTGTTCACCATAATACACACAGGGACTGCTGTTCTCCATAATATACACAGGGACTGCTGTTCTCTATAATATACACAGGGACTGCTGTTCACTATAATATACTCAGGGACTGTTGTTCTCTATACTATACACAGGGACTGCTGTTCACTATAATATACACAGCGACTGCTGTTCATTACAATACACACAGGGCCTGCTGTTCTCTATAATTTACACAGGGACTGCTGTTCTCCATATTACGCACAGGGACTGCTGTTTACTATAATATACACAGGGACTGTTGTTCTCTGTAATATACACAGGGACTGCTGTTCACTATAATACACACAGGGACTGCTGTTCTCTGTAATACACACAGGGACTGCTGTTCACTATAATATACACAGCGACTGCTGTTCATTATAATACACACAGGGACTGCTGTTCACTATAATATACACAGGGACTGCTGTTCACTATAATATACACAGGGACTGCTCTTTACTATAATACACACAGGGACTGCTGTTCAACATAATACACCCAGGGACTGCTGTTCACTATAATATACACAGGGACTGCTGTTCACTATAATTTACGCAGGGGCTGCTGTTCTCGAGAATATACACAGGGACTGCTGTTCTCGAAAATATACACAGGGACTGCTGTTCTCGAAAATATACACAAGAACTGCTGTTCTCTATAATATACACAGGGAGTGCAGTTCTCCATAATACACACAGGGACTGCTGTTCTCTATAATACACAAGGACTGCTGTTCACTATAATATACACAGGGACTGCTGTTCACTCTAATTTACACAGGGACTGCTGTTCTCTACAATACACACAAGGACTGCTATTCACAATAATATACACAGGGACTGCTGTTCTCTATAATACACACATGGACTGCTGTTCTTTATAATCCATACAGAGACTGCTGTTCTCCGTAAAATACACAGGGACTGCTGTTCTCTATAATATACACAGGGACTGCTGTTCTCTATAATACACACAGGGACTGCTGTTCACTTTAATATACACAGGGACTGCTGTTCACTATAATACACACAGGGACTGCTGTTCAACATAATACACACAGGGACTGCGGTTCACTATAATATACACAGGGACTGCTGTTCAACATAATACACACAGGGACTACTGTTCACTATAATACACACAGGGACTGGTGTTCTCTATAATACACACAGGGACTGCTGTTCACTATAATACACACAGGGATTGCTGTTCTCTATAATATACACAGGGAGTGCTGTTCTCTATGATACACACAAGGACTGTTGTTCTCTATAATACACACAGGGACTGCTGTTCTCGATAATACACATAGGGACTGCTGTTCTTTATAATATACACAGGGTCTGCTGTTCACTATAATACACACAGGGACTGCTGTTCACTATAATATACACAGGGTCTGCTGCTCTCGATAATACACAGAGGGACTGCTGTTCTCGATAATATACACATGGACTGCTGTTCTCGATAATACACCTAGGGACTGCTGTAATCTATAATATACACAGGGACTGCTGTTCTCTATAATATACACAGGGACTGCAGTTCTCCATCATACACACAGGGACTGCTGTTCTCTATAATACACAAGGACTGCTGTTCACGATATTATACACACGGACTGCTGATCACGATAATACAGACAGGGACCGCTGTTCAGTATAATATACTCAGGGACTGCTGTTCACTATAATATACACAGGAACTGCTGTTCTCTATAATTTACACAGGGACTGTTGTTCTCTATAATATACACAGGGACTGCTGTTCACTATAATATACACAGCGACTGCTGTTCATTGTAATACACACAGGGCCTGCTGTTCTCTATAATGTACACAGGGACAGCTGTACTCTATAATACACACAGGGACTGCTGTTCACTATAATATACACAGGGACTGCTGTTGTCTATAATACACACAGGGACTACTGTTCACTATAATACACACAGGGACTGCTGTTCAACATAATACACACAGGGACTGCTGTTCACTATAATATACACAGGGACTGCTGTTCTCTATAATACACACAGGGACTGCTGTTCTCTATAATACACACAGGGACTGCTGTTCACTATAATATACTCAGGGACTGCTGTTCACTATAATACACACAGGGACTGCTGTTCTCTATAATATGCACAGGGAGTGTTGTTTTCTATGATACACACCAGGACTGTTTTTCTCTATAATACACACAGGGACTGCTGTTCTCGAAAATATACACAAGAACTGCTGTTCACTATAATATACACAGGGACTGCTGTTCACTATAATACACACAGGGAATGCTGTTCTCTATAATACACACAGGGACTGCTGTTCTCTATAATACACAAGGACTGCTGTTCACTATAATTTACACAGGGACTGCTGTTCACTATAATACACACAGGGACTGCTGTTCTCTACAATACACACAAGGACTGCTATTCACAATAATATACACAGGGACTGCTGTTCACTATAATACACACAGGGACTGCTGTTCACTATAATACACACAGGGACTGCTGTTCAACATAATAAACACAGGGACTGCTGTTCACTATAATACACACAGGGACTACTGTTCACTATAATACACACAGGGACTGCTGTTCTTTATAATCCATACAGAGACTGCTGTTCTCCGTAAAAATCACAGGGACTGCTGTTCACTATAATATACACAGGGACTGCTGTTCACTAAAATACACTCAGGGACTGCTGTTCAGTATAATACACACAGGGACTGCTGTTCAGTATAATACACACAGTGACTGCTGTTCTCCATAATACACACAGGGACTACTGTTCACGATAATACACACAGGGTCTGCTGTTCTCTGTAATATACACAGGGACTGCTGTTGTCTATCATACACACAGGGACTACTGTTCACTATAATACACACAGGGACTGCTGTTCAACATAATACACACAGGGACTGCTGTTCACTATAATACACACAGGGACTACTGTTCACTATAATACACACAGGGACTGCTGTTCAACATAATACACACAGGGACTGCTGTTCACTATAATACACACAGGGACTACTGTTCACTATAATACACACAGGGACTGCTGTTCACTATAATACACAAACGGACTGCTGTTCTCTACAATATACACAGGGACTACTGTTCACAATAATATACACAGTGACTGCTGTTCATTATAATACACACATGGACTGCTGTTCTTTATAATCCATACAGAGACTGATGTTCTCCGTAAAATACACAGGGACTGCTGTTCTCTATAATACACACAGGGACTGCTGTTCTTTATAATCCATACAGAGACTGATGTTCTCCGTAAAATACACAGGGACTGCTGTTCTCTATAATACACACATGGACTGCTGTTCTTTATAATCCATACAGAGACTGATGTTCTCCGTAAAATACACAGGGACTGCTGTTCACTATAATACACACAGGGACTGCTGTTCTCTATAATATACACAGGGACTGCTGTTCTCTATAATACACACAGGGACTGCTGTTCACTATAATACACACAGGGACTGCTGTTCAACATAATACACAAAGGGACTGCGGTTCACTATAATATACACAGGGACTGCTGTTCAACATAATACACAAAGGGACTGCTGTTCACTATAATACACACAGGGACTGCTGTTCAACATAATACACACAGGGACTACTGTTCACTATAATATACACAGGGACTGCTGTTCTCTATAATATACACAGGGACTGCTGTTCTCTATAATATACACAGGGACTGCTGTTCACTATAATACACACAGGGACTGCTGTTCTCTATAATATACACAGGGACTGCTGTTCACTATAATATACACAGCGACTGCTGTTCTCCATAATACACACAGGGACTACTGGTCACTATAATACACACAGTGACTGCTGTTCAACATAATACACACAGGGACTGCGGTTCACTATAATATACACAGGGACTGCTGTTCAACATAATACACACAGGGACTACTGTTCACTATGATACACACTGGGACTGCTGTTCAACATAATACACACAGGGACTGCTGTTCACTATAATACACACAGAGACTGCTGTTCTCCGTAAAATACACAGGGACTGCTGTTCTCTATAATATCCACAGGGACTGCTGTTCTCGATAATACACATAGGGACTGCAGTTCTTTATAATATACACAGGGGCTGCTGTTCTCGATAATATACACAGGGACTGCTGTTCTCGATAATACACATAGGGACTGCTGTTCTCTCAAATATACACAGGGACTGCTGTTCTCGATAATACACATAGGGACTGCTGTTCTCTATAATATACACAGGGACTGCTGTTCTCTATAATATACCCAGGGACTGCTGTTCTCGAAAATATACACAAGGACTGCTGTTCTCTATAATACACACAGGGACTGCTGTTCTCTATTATACACACAGGGACCGCTGTTCACGATAATACACACAGGGACTGCTGTTCACTATAATACACACAGGGACTGCTGTTCTCTATAATACACACAGGGACTGCTGTTCTCTATAATACACACAGGGACTGCTGTTCTCTATAATATACACACGGACTGCTGTTCACTATAATTTACACAGGGTCAGCTGTTCTCCATAATACACACAGGTACTGCTGTTCTCTATAATACACACAGGGACTGCTGTTCTCTATAATACACACACGGACTGCTGTTCATTGTAATATACACAGGGACTGCTGTTCTACATAATACACACAGGGACTGCTGTTCTCTATAATATACACAGGGAATGCTGTTCTCTATAATACACACAGGGACTGCTGTTCACTATAATACACACAGGGACTGCTGTTCTCTATAATATACACAGGGACTGCTGTTCTCCATAATACACACAGGGACTGCTGTTCACTATAATTTACACAGGGACTGCTGTTCTCTATAATATACATCGGGGCTGCTGTTCACTATAATATACACAGGGACTGCTGTTCACTATAATACACACAGGGACTGCTGTTCACTATAATACACACAGGGACTGCTGTTCTCTATAATATACACAGGGACTGCTGTTCACTATAATATACACAGGGACTGCTGTTCTCTATAATATACACAGGGACTGCTGTTCTCTATAATACACACAGGGACTGCTGTTCTCTATAATATACACAGGGACCGCTGTTCTCTATAATACACACAGGGACCGCTGTTCACTATAATACACACAGGGACTGCTGTTCACTATAATACACACAGGGACTGCTGTTCTCTATAATATACACAGGGACTGCTGTTCACTATAATTTACACAGGGACTGCTGTTCTCTATAATACACACAGGGACTGCTGTTCATTATAATACACACAGAGACTGCTGTTCACTATAATATACACAGGGACTGCTGTTCTCTATAATATACACAGGGACTGTTGTTCTCTATAATACACACAGGGACCGCTGTTCACTATAATTTACACAGGGACCGCTGTTCTCTATAACATACACAGGGACTGCTGTTCACTATAATATACATAGGGACTGCTGTTCTCTATAATACACACAGGGACTGCTGTTCACTATAATATACACAGGGACTGCTGTTCACTAAAATACACTCAGGGACTGCTCTTCACTATAATATACACAGGGACCGCTGTTCAATATAATTTACACAGAGACGTCTGTTCTCTATAATACACACAGGGACTGCTGTTCACTATAATATACACAGGGACCGCTGTTCACTAAAATACACTCAGGGACTGCTGTTCAGTATAATACACACAGGGACCGCTGTTCACTAAAATACACTCAGGGACTGCTGTTCAGTATAATACACACAGGGACTGCTGTTCAGTATCATACACACAGTGACTGCTATTCTGTGTAATATACACAGGGACCGCTGTTCAATATAATTTACACAGAGACTGCTGTTCTCTATAATACACACAGGGACCGCTGTTCTCTATAATATACACAGGGAATGCTGTTCACTATAATACACACAGGGACTGATGTTCTCCATAATACACACAGGGACTGCTGTTCACTATAATACACACAGGGACTGCTGTTCACTATAATATACACAGGGACTGCTGTTCACTATAATATACACAGGGACTGCTGTTCACTATAATATACACAGGGACTGCTGTTCACTATAATATACACAGCGACTGCTGTTCACTATAATACACACAGGGACCGCTGTTCACTATAATATACTCAGGGACTGCTGTTCACTATAATACACACAGGGACTGATGTTCTCCATAATACACACAGGGACTGCTGCTCACTATAATATACACAGGGACTGCTGTTCAACATAATACACACAGGGACTACTGTTCACTATAATACACACAGGGACTGCTGTTCACTATAATATACACACAGGGACTACTGTTCACTATAATACACACAGGGAATGCTGTTCACTATAATTTACACAGGGACTGCTGTTCTCTATAATATACAAAGGGACTGCTGTTCGCTATAATATACACAGCGACTGCTGTTCTCCATAATACACACAGGGACTACTGTTCACTATAATACACACAGGGACTGCTGTTCATTATAATACACACAGGGCCTGCTGTTCTCTGTAATATACACAGGGACTGCTGTTGTCTATCATACACACAGGGACTACTGTTCACTATAATACACACAGGGACTGCTGTTCAAAATAATACACACAGGGACTGCTGTTCACTATAATACACACAGGGACTGCTGTTCACTATAATATACACAGGGACTGCTGTTCACTATAATACACACAGGGACTGCTGTTCACTATCATACACACAGGGACTACTGTTCACTATAATACACACAGGGACTGCTGTTCAAAATAATACACACAGGGACTGCTGTTCACTATAATACACACAGGGACTGCTGTTCACTATAATATACACAGGGACTGCTGTTCACTATAATACACACAGGGACTGCTGTTCACTATAATACACACAGGGACGACTGTTCACTATAATACACACAGGGACTGCTGTTCACTATAATACACAAACGGACTGCTGTTCTCTACAATACACACAAGGACTGCTATTCACAATAATATACACAGGGACTGCTGTTCATTATAATACACACATGGACTGCTGTTCTTTATAATCCATACAGAGACTGATGTTCTCCGTAAAATACACAGGGACTGCTGTTCTCTATAATACACACAGGGACTGCTGTTCTCTATAATATACACAGGGATTGCTGTTCTCTATAATACACACAGGGACTGCTGTTCTCTATAATATACACAGGGACTGCTGTTCACTATAATACACACAGGGACTGCTGTTCACTATAATACACACAGGGACTGCTGTTCACTATAATACACACAGGGACTGCTGTTCACTATAATACACACAGGGACTGCTGTTCAACATAATACACACAGGGACTGCTGTTCTCTATAATATACACAGGGACTGCTGTTCACAATAATACACACAGGGACTGCTGTTCAACATAATACACACAGGGACTGCTGTTCACTATAATACACACAGGGACTGCTGTTCAACATAATACACACAGGGACTGCTGTTCTCTATAATATACACAGGGACCGCTGTTCACTATAATATACACAGGGACTGCTGTTCACTATAATACACACAGGGACTGCTGTTCACAATAATACACACAGGGACTGCTGTTCAACATAATACACACAGGGACTGCTGTTCACTATAATACACACAGGGACTGCTGTTCAACATAATACACACAGGGACTGCTGTTCTCTATAATATACACAGGGACCGCTGTTCACTATAATATACACAGGGACTGCTGTTCACTATAATATACACAGGGACTGCTGTTCACTATAATACACAAAGGGACTGCGGTTCACTATAATATGCACAGGGACTGCTGTTCTCTATAATACACACAGGGACTGCTGTTCACTATAATACACACAGGGACTGCTGTTCACTATAATATACACAGGGACTGCTGTTCACTATAATACACAAAGGGACTGCGGTTCACTATAATACACACAGGGACTGCTGTTCACTATAATATACACAGGGACTGCTGTTCACTATAATACACAAAGGGACTGCGGTTCACTATAATACACACAGGGACTGCTGTTCTCTATAATACACACAGTGACTGCTGTTCACTATAATATACACAGGGACTGCTGTTCTCTATAATACACAAAGGGACTGCTGTTCACTATAATACACACAGGGACTGCTGTTCACTATAATATACACAGGGACTGCTGTTCACTATAATACACACAGGGACTGGTGTTTACTATAATATATACAGGGAATGCTGTTCACTATAATATACACAGGGACTGCTGTTCACTATAATACACAAAGGGACTGCGGTTCACTATAATATACACAGGGACTGCTGTTCACTATAATACACACAGGGACTGCTGTTCACTATAATATGCACAGGGACTGCTGTTCTCTATAATATACACAGGGACTGCTGTTCACTATAATACACACAGGGACTGCTGTTTACTATAATATACACAGGGACTGTTGTTCTCTATAATATACACAGGGACTGCTGTTCACTATAATACACACAGGGACTGCTGTTCTCTATAATATACACAGGGACTGCTGTTCTCTATAATATACACAGGGACTGCTGTTCACTATAATATACACAGGGACTGTTGTTCTCTATAATATACATAGGGACTGTTGTTCTCTATAATATACACAGGGACTGCTGTTCACTATAATACACACAGGGACTGCTGTTCTGTATAATATACACAGGGACTGCTGTTCACTATAATATACACAGGGACTGCTGTTCACTATAATACACACAGGGACTGTTGTTCTCTATAATATACACAGGGACTGTTGTTCTCTATAATATACACAGGGACTGCTGTTCACTATAATACACACAGGGACTGCTGTTCTCTATAATATACACAGGGACTGCTGTTCACTATAATATACACAGGGACTGCTGTTCTCTATAATATACACAGGGACTGTTGTTCTCTATAATATACACAGGGACTGCTGTTCACTATAATACACACAGGGACTGCTGTTCTCTATAATATACACAGGGACTGCTGTTCACTATAATACACACAGGGACTGTTGTTCTCTATAATATACACAGGGACTGTTGTTCTCTATAATATACACAGGGACTGCTGTTCACTATAATACACACAGGGACTGCTGTTCTCTATAATATACACAGGGACTGCTGTTCACTATAATATACACAGGGACTGCTGTTCTCTATAATATACACAGGGACTGTTGTTCTCTATAATATACACAGGGACTGTTGTTCTCTATAATACACACAGGGACCGCTGTTCACTATAATTTACACAGGGACCGCTGTTCTCTATAACATACACAGGGACTGCTGTTCACTATAATATACATAGGGACTGCTGTTCTCTATAATACACACAGGGACTGCTGTTCACTATAATATACACAGGGACTGCTGTTCACTAAAATACACTCAGGGACTGCTCTTCACTATAATATACACAGGGACCGCTGTTCAATATAATTTACACAGAGACGTCTGTTCTCTATAATACACACAGGGACTGCTGTTCACTATAATATACACAGGGACCGCTGTTCACTAAAATACACTCAGGGACTGCTGTTCAGTATAATACACACAGGGACCGCTGTTCACTAAAATACACTCAGGGACTGCTGTTCAGTATAATACACACAGGGACTGCTGTTCAGTATCATACACACAGTGACTGCTATTCTGTGTAATATACACAGGGACCGCTGTTCAATATAATTTACACAGAGACTGCTGTTCTCTATAATACACACAGGGACCGCTGTTCTCTATAATATACACAGGGAATGCTGTTCACTATAATACACACAGGGACTGATGTTCTCCATAATACACACAGGGACTGCTGTTCACTATAATACACACAGGGACTGCTGTTCACTATAATATACACAGGGACTGCTGTTCACTATAATATACACAGGGACTGCTGTTCACTATAATATACACAGGGACTGCTGTTCACTATAATATACACAGCGACTGCTGTTCACTATAATACACACAGGGACCGCTGTTCACTATAATATACTCAGGGACTGCTGTTCACTATAATACACACAGGGACTGATGTTCTCCATAATACACACAGGGACTGCTGCTCACTATAATATACACAGGGACTGCTGTTCAACATAATACACACAGGGACTACTGTTCACTATAATACACACAGGGACTGCTGTTCACTATAATATACACACAGGGACTACTGTTCACTATAATACACACAGGGAATGCTGTTCACTATAATTTACACAGGGACTGCTGTTCTCTATAATATACAAAGGGACTGCTGTTCGCTATAATATACACAGCGACTGCTGTTCTCCATAATACACACAGGGACTACTGTTCACTATAATACACACAGGGACTGCTGTTCATTATAATACACACAGGGCCTGCTGTTCTCTGTAATATACACAGGGACTGCTGTTGTCTATCATACACACAGGGACTACTGTTCACTATAATACACACAGGGACTGCTGTTCAAAATAATACACACAGGGACTGCTGTTCACTATAATACACACAGGGACTGCTGTTCACTATAATATACACAGGGACTGCTGTTCACTATAATACACACAGGGACTGCTGTTCACTATCATACACACAGGGACTACTGTTCACTATAATACACACAGGGACTGCTGTTCAAAATAATACACACAGGGACTGCTGTTCACTATAATACACACAGGGACTGCTGTTCACTATAATATACACAGGGACTGCTGTTCACTATAATACACACAGGGACTGCTGTTCACTATAATACACACAGGGACTACTGTTCACTATAATACACACAGGGACTGCTGTTCACTATAATACACAAACGGACTGCTGTTCTCTACAATACACACAAGGACTGCTATTCACAATAATATACACAGGGACTGCTGTTCATTATAATACACACATGGACTGCTGTTCTTTATAATCCATACAGAGACTGATGTTCTCCGTAAAATACACAGGGACTGCTGTTCTCTATAATACACACAGGGACTGCTGTTCTCTATAATATACACAGGGATTGCTGTTCTCTATAATACACACAGGGACTGCTGTTCTCTATAATATACACAGGGACTGCTGTTCACTATAATACACACAGGGACTGCTGTTCACTATAATACACACAGGGACTGCTGTTCACTATAATACACACAGGGACTGCTGTTCAACATAATACACACAGGGACTGCTGTTCTCTATAATATACACAGGGACTGCTGTTCACAATAATACACACAGGGACTGCTGTTCAACATAATACACACAGGGACTGCTGTTCTCTATAATACACACAGGGACTGCTGTTCAACATAATACACACAGGGACTGCTGTTCTCTATAATATACACAGGGACCGCTGTTCACTATAATATACACAGGGACTGCTGTTCACTATAATACACACAGGGACTGCTGTTCACTATAATACACACAGGGACTGCTGTTCTCTATAATACACACAGGGACTGCTGTTCACTATAATATACACAGGGACTGCTGTTCACTATAATACACAAAGGGACTGCGGTTCACTATAATATGCACAGGGACTGCTGTTCTCTATAATACACACAGGGACTGCTGTTCACTATAATACACACAGGGACTGCTGTTCACTATAATATACAAAGGGACTGCTGTTCACTATAATACACAAAGGGACTGCGGTTCACTATAATACACACAGGGACTGCTGTTCACTATAATATACACAGGGACTGCTGTTCACTATAATACACAAAGGGACTGCGGTTCACTATAATACACACAGGGACTGCTGTTCTCTATAATACACACAGTGACTGCTGTTCACTATAATATACATAGGGACTGCTGTTCTCTATAATACACAAAGGGACTGCTGTTCACTATAATACACACAGGGACTGCTGTTCACTATAATATACACAGGGACTGCTGTTCACTATAATACACACAGGGACTGGTGTTTACTATAATATATACAGGGAATGCTGTTCACTATAATATACACAGGGACTGCTGTTCACTATAATACACAAAGGGACTGCGGTTCACTATAATATACACAGGGACTGCTGTTCACTATAATACACACAGGGACTGCTGTTCACTATAATATGCACAGGGACTGCTGTTCTCTATAATATACACAGGGACTGCTGTTCACTATAATACACACAGGGACTGCTGTTTACTATAATATACACAGGGACTGTTGTTCTCTATAATATACACAGGGACTGCTGTTCACTATAATACACACAGGGACTGCTGTTCTCTATAATATACACAGGGACTGCTGTTCTCTATAATATACACAGGGACTGCTGTTCACTATAATATACACAGGGACTGTTGTTCTCTATAATATACACAGGGACTGTTGTTCTCTATAATATACACAGGAACTGCTGTTCACTATAATACACACAGGGACTGCTGTTCTGTATAATATACACAGGGACTGCTGTTCACTATAATATACACAGGGACTGCTGTTCACTATAATACACACAGGGACTGTTGTTCTCTATAATATACACAGGGACTGCTGTTCAACATAATACACACAGGGACTACTGTTCACTATAATACACACAGGGACTGCTGTTCACTATAATATACACACAGGGACTACTGTTCACTATAATACACACAGGGAATGCTGTTCACTATAATTTACACAGGGACTGCTGTTCTCTATAATATACAAAGGGACTGCTGTTCGCTATAATATACACAGCGACTGCTGTTCTCCATAATACACACAGGGACTACTGTTCACTATAATACACACAGGGACTGCTGTTCATTATAATACACACAGGGCCTGCTGTTCTCTGTAATATACACAGGGACTGCTGTTGTCTATCATACACACAGGGACTACTGTTCACTATAATACACACAGGGACTGCTGTTCAAAATAATACACACAGGGACTGCTGTTCACTATAATACACACAGGGACTGCTGTTCACTATAATATACACAGGGACTGCTGTTCACTATAATACACACAGGGACTGCTGTTCACTATCATACACACAGGGACTACTGTTCACTATAATACACACAGGGACTGCTGTTCAAAATAATACACACAGGGACTGCTGTTCACTATAATACACACAGGGACTGCTGTTCACTATAATATACACAGGGACTGCTGTTCACTATAATACACACAGGGACTGCTGTTCACTATAATACACACAGGGACTACTGTTCACTATAATACACACAGGGACTGCTGTTCACTATAATACACAAACGGACTGCTGTTCTCTACAATACACACAAGGACTGCTATTCACAATAATATACACAGGGACTTCTGTTCATTATAATACACACATGGACTGCTGTTCTTTATAATCCATACAGAGACTGATGTTCTCCGTAAAATACACAGGGACTGCTGTTCTCTATAATACACACAGGGACTGCTGTTCTCTATAATATACACAGGGATTGCTGTTCTCTATAATACACACAGGGACTGCTGTTCTCTATAATATACACAGGGACTGCTGTTCACTATAATACACACAGGGACTGCTGTTCACTATAATACACACAGGGACTGCTGTTCACTATAATACACACAGGGACTGCTGTTCACTATAATACACACAGGGACTGCTGTTCAACATAATACACACAGGGACTGCTGTTCTCTATAATATACACAGGGACTGCTGTTCACAATAATACACACAGGGACTGCTGTTCAACATAATACACACAGGGACTGCTGTTCACTATAATACACACAGGGACTGCTGTTCAACATAATACACACAGGGACTGCTGTTCTCTATAATATACACAGGGACCGCTGTTCACTATAATATACACAGGGACTGCTGTTCACTATAATACACACAGGGACTGCTGTTCACTATAATACACACAGGGACTGCTGTTCTCTATAATACACACAGGGACTGCTGTTCACTATAATATACACAGGGACTGCTGTTCACTATAATACACAAAGGGACTGCGGTTCACTATAATATGCACAGGGACTGCTGTTCTCTATAATACACACAGGGACTGCTGTTCACTATAATACACACAGGGACTGCTGTTCACTATAATATACACAGGGACTGCTGTTCACTATAATACACAAAGGGACTGCGGTTCACTATAATACACACAGGGACTGCTGTTCACTATAATATACACAGGGACTGCTGTTCACTATAATACACAAAGGGACTGCGGTTCACTATAATACACACAGGGACTGCTGTTCTCTATAATACACACAGTGACTGCTGTTCACTATAATATACACAGGGACTGCTGTTCTCTATAATACACAAAGGGACTGCTGTTCACTATAATACACACAGGGACTGCTGTTCACTATAATATACACAGGGACTGCTGTTCACTATAATACACACAGGGACTGGTGTTTACTATAATATATACAGGGAATGCTGTTCACTATAATATACACAGGGACTGCTGTTCACTATAATACACAAAGGGACTGCGGTTCACTATAATATACACAGGGACTGCTGTTCACTATAATACACAAAGGGACTGCTGTTCACTATAATATGCACAGGGACTGCTGTTCTCTATAATATACACAGGGACTGCTGTTCACTATAATACACACAGGGACTGCTGTTTACTATAATATACACAGGGACTGTTGTTCTCTATAATATACACAGGGACTGCTGTTCACTATAATACACACAGGGACTGCTGTTCTCTATAATATACACAGGGACTGCTGTTCTCTATAATATACACAGGGACTGCTGTTCACTATAATATACACAGGGACTGTTGTTCTCTATAATATACACAGGGACTGTTGTTCTCTATAATATACACAGGGACTGCTGTTCACTATAATACACACAGGGACTGCTGTTCTGTATAATATACACAGGGACTGCTGTTCACTATAATATACACAGGGACTGCTGTTCACTATAATACACACAGGGACTGTTGTTCTCTATAATATACACAGGGACTGTTGTTCTCTATAATATACACAGGGACTGCTGTTCACTATAATACACACAGGGACTGCTGTTCTCTATAATATACACAGGGACTGCTGTTCACTATAATATACACAGGGACTGCTCTTCTCTATAATATACACAGGGACTGTTGTTCTCTATAATATACACAGGGACTGCTGTTCACTATAATACACACAGGGACTGCTGTTCTCTATAATATACACAGGGACTGCTGTTCACTATGATATACACAGCGACTGCTGTTCTCCATAATACACACACAGAGACTGCTGTTCTCTACAATATACACAGGGACTACTGTTCACTATGATATACACAGCGACTGCTGTTCTCCATAATACACACACAGGGACTGCTGTTCTCTACAATATACACAGGGACTACTGTTCACTATAATACACACAGGGACTGCTGTTCAACATAATACACACAGGGACTGCGGTTCACTATAATATACACAGGGACTGTTGTTCTCTATAATATACACAGGGACTGCTGTTCACTATGATATACACAGCGACTGCTGTTCTCCATAATACACACAGGGACTACTGTTCACTATAATACACACAGGGACTGCTGTTCAACATAATACACACAGGGACTGCGGTTCACTATAATATACACAGGGACTGCTGTTCAACATAATACACACAGGGACTACTGTTCACTATAATACACACTGGGACTGCTGTTCAACATAATACACACAGGGACTGCTGTTCACTATAATACACACATGGACTGCTGTTCTTTATAATCCATACAGAGACTGCTGTTCTCCGTAAAATACACTGGGACTGCTGTTCTCTATAATATCCACAGGGACTGCTGTTCTCGATAATACACATAGGGACTGCAGTTCTTTATAATATACACAGGGTCTGCTGTTCTCGATAATATACACAGGGACTGCATTTCTCGATAATACACATAGGGACTGCTGTTCTCTCTAATATACACAGGGACTGCTGTTCTCGATAATACACTTAGGGACTGCTGTTCTCTATAATATACACAGGGACTGCTGTTTACTATAATATACACAGGGACTGTTGTTCTCTATAATATACACAGGGACTACTGTTCACTATAATATACACAGGGACTGCTGTTCATTATAATACACACAGGGCCTGCTGTTCTCTATAATATACACAGGGACTGCTGTTGTCTATCATACACACAGGGACTACTGTTCACTATAATACACACAGGGACTGCTGTTCAACATAATACACACAGGGACTGCTGTTCACTATAATATACACATGGACTGCTGTTCTTTATAATATACACAGGGACTGCAGTTCTCTATAATATACACAGGGACTGCTGTTCACTATAATACACACAGGGACTGCTGTTCACTATAACACACACAGGGACTGCTGTTCACTATAATATACACATGGACTGCTGTTCTTTATAATACACACAGGGACTGCAGTTCTCTATAATATACACAGGGACTGCTGTTCACTATAATACACACAGGGACTGCTGTTCTCTATAATATACACAGGGACTGCTGTTCAATATAATATACTCAGGGACTGCTGTTCTCTGTAATACACACAGGGACTGCTGTTCACTATAATATATTCAGGGACTGCTGTTCACTATAATATACACAGGGACTGCTGTTCACTATAATATACACAGGGACTGCTGTTCAATATAATACACACAGGGACTGCTGTTCACTATAATATACACAGGGACTGCTGTTCACTATAATATACACAGGGACTGCTGTTCTGTATAATATACACAGGGACTGCTGTTCACTATAATACACACAGGGACTGCTGTTCTCTATAACACACACAGGGAATGTTGTTCACTATAATATACACAGGGACTGCTGTTCACTATAATACACACAGGGACTGCTGTTCACTATAATACACACAGGGACTGCTGTTCTCTATAATACACACAGGGACTGCTGTTCACTATAATATACACAGGGACTGCTGTTCACTATAATACACACAGGGACTGCTGTTCAATATAATACACACAGGGACTGCTGTTCACTATAATACACACAGGGACTGCTGTTCGATATAATGTACACGGGTACTACTGTTCACTATAATATACACAGGGACTGGTGTTCTCTATAATATACACAGGGACTGCTGTCCTGTGTGATATTCACAGCGTCTATTTTTCTAGGTATATATTTACCGGGAATGTTTTTTTCTGAATAGCATTCCGATGTATTTCCAGTGAACACAGCGCTGAGTTCTGTTGCCTGCTCCCTCCTCACTCCCTCTTTGACCTGATCGTTCTGGATGGGTTGTGCGGCTGAACATTCCTGAATATGTCAGGTCAGTCCCAACATAAAGTGTTCGGGGCATATTCCGGATCAAATTACAATACGGTTTCACACAAAACAACACTCCCTCATCGGATTCAGCCTCTTCAGTCTCCTGTACTTCCTGAGACTCTTGGAGATTTGCACAGTCTCCCTCTTTCTCTCTCCTTTTCCCCCTTCTGTATTTGCCCCCCTCTCTCTCCCTCTCTCTCTCTCCTTTTCCCCCTTCTCTATTTTCCCCCCGCTCTTCCTGTTTCTCTCTCCCCTTCTCCCTCTCTCTGTATCCCTCCCTCTCTCTCTCTCCCCCTGTCCCCCTTCTCTATTTGCCCCTCTCTCTCTCTCTTCCTGTTTCTCTCTCTCCCTCTCCCTCTCTCTCCCCCGTCCCTCTCTGTGTGTCTCTCTCTCTCCCTTCACTGGGAGTATCAGTTATTCTACCTTATTGATTCAGGCTTCATTCCCCCAAGACCCCCGGACCACCAAATCCAGCCTTCACCAAGATGGCATGACGTCTCAGTGGTTAGCACTGCTGCCTCCCAGGGATGTGCAGGTTAGGGTGGATTGGCCGTGGGAAATTGTCCCATAGTGCCCCCAGGGATGTGCAGGTTAGGGTGGATTGGCCATGGGAAATTGTCCCATAGTGCCCCCAGGGATGTGCAGGTTAGGGTGGATTGGCCATGGGAAATTGTCCCATAGTGCCCCCAGGGATGTGCAGGTTAGGGTGGATTGGCCATGGGAAATTGTCCCATAGTGTCCAGGGATGTGCAGGTTAGGGTGGGTTGGCCATGGGAAATTGTCCCATAGTGCCCAGGGATGTGCAGGTTAGGGTGGGTTGGCCATGGGAAATTGTCACATAGTGCCCAGGGATGTGCAGGTTAGGGTGGGTTGGCCATGGGAAATTGTCCCATAATGCCCAGGGATGTGCAGGTTAGGGTGGTTGGCCATGGGAAATTGTCCCATAGTGCCCAGGGATGTGCAGGTTAGGGAGGATTGGCCGTGGGAAATTGTCCCATAGTGTCCCAGGGATGTGCAGGTTAGGGTGGGTTGGCCATGGGAAATTGTCCCATAGTGCCCAGGGATGTGCAGGTTGGGGTGGGATTGGCCATGGGAAATTGTCCCATAGTGTCCAGGGATGTGCAGGTTAGGGTGGATTGGCCATGGGAAATTGTCCCATAGTGCCCAGGGATGTGCAGGTTGGGGTGGGATTGGCCGTGGGAAATTGTCCCATAGTGCCCAGGGATGTGCAGGTCAGGGTGGGTTGGCCATGGGAAATTGTCCCATAGTGTCCAGCGATGTGCAGGTTAGGGTGGATTGGCCATGGGAAATTGTCCCATAGTCCCCAGGGATGTGCAGGTTAGAGTGGATTGGCCGTGAGGAATTGTCCCATAGTGTCCAGGGATGTGCAGGTTAGGGTGGGTTGGCCATGGGAAATTGTCCCATAGTGCCCAGGGATGTGCAGGTTAGAGTGGATTGGCCATGGAAAATTGTCCCATAGTGTCCAGGGATGTGCAGGTTAGGGTGGGTTGGCCATGGGACATTGTCCCATAGTGCCCCAGGGATGTGCAGGTTAGGGTGGATTGGCCGTGAGGAATTGTCCCATAGTGTCCAGGGATGTGCAGGTTAGGGTGGGTTGGCCATGGGAAATTGTCCCATAGTGCCCAGGGATGTGCAGGTTGGGGTGGGATTGGCCGTGGGAAATTGTCCCATAGTGCCCAGGGATGTGCAGGTCAGGGTGGGTTGGCCATGGGAAATTGTCCCATAGTGTCCAGGGATGTGCAGGTTAGGGTGGATTGGCCATGGGAAATTGTCCCATAGTCCCCAGGGTTGTGCAGGTTAGAGTGGATTGGCCGTGAGGAATTGTCCCATAGTGTCCAGGGATGTGCAGGTTAGGGTGGGTTGGCCATGGGAAATTGTCCCATAGTGCCCAGGGATGTGCAGTTTAGGGTGGGATTGGCGGTGAGGAATTGTCCCATAGTGTCCAGGGATGTGCAGGTTAGAGTGGATTGGCCGTGAGGAATTGTCCCATAGTGTCCTGGGATGTGCAGGTTAGGCTGGGTTGGCCATGGGATATTGTCCCATAGTGCCCAGGGATGTGCAGGTTAGGGTGGGTTGGCCATGGGAAATTGTCCCATAGTGCCCAGGGATGTGCAGGTTAGGGTGGGTTGGCCATGGGAAATTATCCCATAGTGTCCAGGGATGTGCAGGTTAGGGTGGATTGGCCATGGGAAATTGTCCCATAGTGCCCAGGGATGTGCAGGTTAGGGTGGATTGGCCGTGGGAAATTGTCCCATAGTGTCCAGGGATGTGCAGGTCAGGGTGGGTTGGCCGTTGGAAATTGTCCCATAGTGCACTGGGACGTGGGGGTTAGGGTGGATTGACCGTGGGAAATTGTCCCATCGTGGTAGGTGCCTTAGTCTGGGGTAAGTGTACAGAATTGGGTCTAGCTGGGTTACTCTTTGGAGGGTTGATGTGGACTGGTTGGGCCGAATGGCCTGTTTCCACACTGTCGGGAATCTCATCTGATATTACATCAAGGCCCAAAGGCAGACCAGCCCAGGTCTACGTAATTTAAAATGGGTCACCAGGACGTTGTGTTTTCTGGCGTGCCAGATTGGTAAGGACGTGTTGGGGGACATTCTCCATCATGAATCTGGGCCACCCCGTGGGACCTAGGGGTGGTGGGTGGGGGTGGGTGGTTGGGACGTTTCTGAGCTCCAGCTGGTTAGAATGTTCTTTCTCGCACCATACGTTGAGTCATCTCTTCGCGTGTTCATCGAGCGAGGACAGACTCGGCAGTCCCAGAAGGAGGGCTACCAGATCCATCTTGACTTCACTTCGCAGGATGCCTTCCAACTCATTTGCTCTGCCACCCTCTTACCTCCAGATCTCGTGGCACGACCACAGGCAGTGAGCGAGAGTGTCGTTACTTGGTTTGCGTTTACAGAGCCCTCGGGATCCAACCTCCTCAACTTTTGCAAAACCTGCTCTGGGGCCATATACGCTCTGTGGAGCATCTTGAGTTGTATGGCCTGTGCTTTATTGCAAATCGAGATCTTTTCCTCATTCTCCCATGCTTCCAACGAGATTTCTGCTACCGGTTCCTGATTCCAAACTCCATAAAGTCTTTCCAAATCTTCCAAAGTGCCCTGTCCCTGTGGAGGGTATTGGGTAATGACCGAGAGAGTGCCCACGCACCACAGCACTGCTGTTGCCAAGATCAGACATACAGGGCTGAGGCAAAAGATTGGTCCTTCTCCATATATCATCCCGAATCTGAAAATAATCAAAGAGGTCTCCACTTCATAGCCCACAGTTATGACTCAGCTGATAAGAAGACCTCTTCCTCAAATAGACCTTCCAAGCAAGAGACTCCCAGAGATTCCCATGCTTAAACCCAGAATCCATTGATCCCAGACAAAATCCTGGTATTCCAACTAAGGGGGTGAATGCTGAGGTCTTATGTGGATTATCCTCCTCAGGTCCCTTTGATATTTTCCACCACTCACCCTAAACCTATGCCCCTCTAGTTCTGGACTCCCCCACCCCAGGGAAAAGACTTTGTCTGTTTACTCTTTCCATGCCCCTCATGGTTTTATAAACATCTAGGGCGGCACGGTGAGTCAGTGGTTAACTCTACTGCCTCCCGGTGCCAGAGACCTGAGTTCGATCTCGCCCTCGGGTAACTGTCTGTGTGGAGTTTGCACATTCTCCCCGTGTCTGCGTGGGTTTCCTCCCCACAGTCCAAAGATGTGCAGGTTAGGGTGGTTGGCCGTGGGGAATTGTCCCATAGTGTCCAGGGATGTGCAGGTTAGAGTGGATTGGCCATGAGGAATTGTCCCATAGTGTCCAGGGATGTGCAGGTTAGGGTGGGTTGGCCATAGGAAATTGTCCCATAGTGTCCAGGGATGTGCAGATTAGGGTGGGATTGGCGGTGAGGAATTGTCCCATAGTGTCCAGGGATGTGCAGGTTAGGGTGGGTTGGCCGTGGGGAATTGTCCCATAGTGTCCAGGGATGTGCAGGTTAGGGTGGATTGGCCGTGGGGAATTGTCCCATAGTGTCCAGGGATGTGCAGATTAGGGTGGATTGGCCGTGGGAAATTGTCCCATAGTGCCCAGGGATGTACAGGTTAGGGTGGTTTGGCCATGGGAAATTGTCCCATAGTGCCCAGGGATGTGCAGGTTAGGGTGGATTGGCCGTGGGAAATTGTCCCATAGTGTCCAGGGATGTGCAGGTTAGGGTGGGTTGGCCATGGGAAATTGTCCCATAGTGCCCAGGGATGTGCAGGTTAGGGTGGATTGGCCATGGGAAATTCTCCCATAGTGCCCAGGGATGTGCAGGTTAGGGTGGGTGGCCATGGGAAATTGTCCCATAGTGCCCAGGGATGTGCAGGTTAGGGTGGATTGGCCGTGGGAAATTGTCCCATAGTGTCCAGGGATGTGCAGGTTAGGGTGGGTTGGCCATGGGAAATTGTCCCATAGTGCCCAGGGATGTGCAGGTTCGGGTGGATTGGCCATGGGAAATTGTCCCATAGTGTCCAGGGATGTGCAGGTTAGGGTGGATTGGCCATGGGAAATTGTCCCATCGTGTTAAGTGCATTAGTCAGAGGGAAATGGGTCTGGGTGTGTTGCTCTTTGGAGGGTCGGTGTGGACTGGTTGGGCTGAAGGGTCTGTTTCCACACTGTAGGGAATCTAATATAATCTTAAAGACACCCCTCAGCCTCCGACGCTCCAGGGAAAACAGCCCTATTTTATTCAGCCTCTCCCTGTCGCTCAAATCCTCCAACTCTGGCAACATTCTTGTAGATCATGCGTCAGAGTGTGAGGATTAGGCCGTGGGGTGGGGTTGTTGGCTGAAAGAGCTGGGGATTTACTGCATTGATTTGGAATCCAGCTCCTCACACACCAAGTAATCTCCAACGTGTTTTTCAATGGAGGTCACGCACTTTACAAACGTGTATTTCCGCATTCGCATTCCAACAAGGGGATGCTCGACTCCCACTCTCACAGCTCCTCAGGCAGCACCCTTCCAAACCCACAGCCACTTCCATCCAGAAGGACAAGGGGCAGCAGGTACATGGGACACCCCCCCCCCCCCCCCCCCACCTGCAAGTTCCCCTCCGAGCCCCTCCCCATCCCGACTTGGAAATCTATCGGCCGTTCCTTCCTGGGTCAGAATCCTGGGATTCCCTCCCTCAGGGTCATTGTGGGTCTCCCCTACAGCACATGGACTGCAGCGGGTCAAGGAGGCAGCTCACCCCCACCTTCTCAAGGGGGGGCAACTAGGGTACGGGGCGGGAAATACTGGGCCCAGCCAGTGACACCCCCACATCCCTGTGGAGGCTGGGTGGGGGTGTGGATTTGATTGAAATGGCAATGCTACCAGGGGTCAGGGGTCATTCCTACAGATAGAGCGGGAGGGGGTGTTGTTCCACAAAGCACTCACCCAGTCTGCATTTGGATGGCGCCAATGGATGGGAGACCACATTGTGAGTGGGGAATACAGTTGACGGGACTGACGCAGAGAGAGAGAGAGAGAGAGAGACAAGTGACAGACAGCTTCACCTGGAAGGTGGGTCTGGGAGCTTCGTAACCCCCCTGTCTACCTGCGACACAGACTCCAAAGGGATGATGTCCCTGAATCCCTGGGTCCCTCTGTTCCCCAGCACCACCCAGGGCCCCACCATTAACTGTATAAGCCCTGTCCCTGTGTGTTTTACCAAAATACAGCACCTCACATTTACCCAGATTAAACTCCATCTGCCCCTCCTCAGCCCATTGACCCAATTGATCAGGATCCCTCTGTAACCTTAGATAACCCCTTCACTGTCCACTATCCCACCAACCTCGGTGCCATCGCAAACATACTAACCATTTCTCCCCAATTCACATCAGCATCGTTTATACAAATAACCAACAGCAGTGAACCCAGCCCCGATCCCTGTGGGACTCCTCTGGTCACAGGCCTCCAGTCTGAAACACCACCCTCTCCCGTCACCCTCTGTCTCCCACTATTTCAGTATCCGACTGGCCAAGCTCACCCTGAATTCCCCTGGGATCGAACTTCACTCATTAATCTACCGTCTGGAGCTTTGTGCAAGACTTTGCGAAAGTCCAGGTGAACAACACCCACCGCTCTGCCCTCATCAATCCTCTTGGTCACTTCCTCAAAAAAACACGCTCAGGTCAGTGAGACACGGTTTCCCTCGTACTGAGTATCCCGAATCAGTCCTGGCCATTCCGAATGTGTAGAAATCCAATCCTTCAGAATCCCCTCCAACAAATTCCCCACCGCTGACATCAGACTCACAGCTCTAGCGTTCCCAGGCCACCTCCTGACAGTCTTTCTTAAACAAAGGCACAACGTTACCCACTGTCCAGTCCTCCGGCACCTCACCCGTAGTTATAGACAATACAAATATTTCCACAAGGGAATTTCCTCCCTAACTTCCCTGAATGTTCTGGGATACACTAGATCCTGAACCCTTTATACTCTCTAAGAGATTCAGTTGATCCCAGGTGTCTCTATCTAACATATGATTCTGTTTTGATCTTCACGAGAACCTCAATATCATTATTCATCCATTGATCCCTAACCTTACCAGCCTTCGTTTTCACTCTGACTGGGACATAATGCCTCTGAACTCTTGTCATCCCACTGTCAGATGCCCATTTAACCTGTGAACTGTCGCTTCCAATCTACTTTTGGAAGGTCTTGTCTCATACCTTTCAAATCTTGCCTCAGTCAATGAAAACCGTTAACTTTTATGGAAGAACTATCCTTTCTATAACTATTTTCAAACAAATAGAATTATGATCACTCATCCCAAAGGGCTCCCCCATGAACCCTTCAGTCACTTACCCTGCCTTACTCCACAAGATCTCTCTCCCTCACACGCGTGCACACCCGCATTCTCTCCCACACACACACACTCTCTCCTTCACACTCATACACACTCTCTCTCTCCTTCTCCTCCTCACATGCACACACACTCTCTCCCTCACACACACACTCTCTCTCTCTCTCCCTCTCCTCCTCACACACACTCTCTCCCTCACACACTCTCTCTCCTTCACACACTCTCTCCTTCACACTCATACACACTCTCTCTCTCCCTCTCCTCCTCACATGCACACACACTCTCTCCCTCACACACACTCTCTCTCTCACACACATACACTCTCTCTCTCTCCCTCTCCTCCTCACACACAGACATCCTCTCTCCCTCACACACTCTCCCTCCCTCGCACACTCTCTCTCTCCCTCACACACACTCACACATACTCTCTCACTCTCTCTCTCTCACACACACTCTCTCTCTCTCTCCCTCACACATCCATACGCACACACTCTCTCTCCCTCACACACACTCACACATACTCTCTCACTCTCTCTCTCTCACACACACTCTCTCTCTCTCTCCCTCACACATCCATACGCACACACTCTCTCTCCCTCACACACACTCACACATACTCTCTCACTCTCTCTCTCTCACACACACTCTCTCTCTCTCTCCCTCACACATCCATACGCACACACTCTCTCTCCCTCACACACACTCACACATACTCTCTCACTCTCTCTGTTCCTCACATGTGCATGTGCACACGCACACACACTCTCCCTTACACACTCACTCACTCTCTCTCTCCCTCACACACACACATATAAGTATCTGAAGTGAATTTGCATTTTGAAGCATTCTATTTTGTTCAAAAACACACGCAATCTGTCAGCAGTCAATATTTTTTAACAGTCCATATGACATTTTATAAATTCTTGCTTTAGAAATAGAACCGGTCTGGCTCAAGGATTGGGTTGGAAACAAACCCTAACCTCACGCCTTTAATGCATTGTCTGAGCTGAGCTGTCACCTTTTTTGAAAAACCTTACGTTATCTCAGGAATGTGATTTGAAAGGAGTTCTGGGATTTACATATTAATAAATCGAAACCTGGAAACCTTTCTAAAAGATTAAAGACTTAAAAGTAATCCAGTTTTGTTCAATATGATGCATCAGTTGCATGACACTGTGATGTTTTACCACACATTCACCATCCTGTGACTGAACAATACAATCTGCTCTCCGAAAGCTAGTGCTTCCAAATAAACCTGTTGGACTGTAACCTGCTGCTGTGCGATTTTTAACCTTATTATGCAAGAGGAGGTCAGGTTTTGCTCTTACACGCGTTGGAACATTTACACATTGATAAAGAAAATTCTCTTTAATATAGTTAACAAATCTTTCACCATCCAAACCTTTAATACTATGGCAGCCCCAAGTGGATCGGGTTGTTAAGAAAGCATATGGTGTTTTGGCTTTCATTAACAGGGGGATCGGGTTTAAGAGCACACTCACACACACACACACGTACACACTCATACACACTCACACTCACACACTCACACTCACACATACACACACTCACTCACACACACTCACTCACACACACTCACTCACACACACACTCACACACACATAGACAATCACACACATTCACACTCACACACACACACTCACACTCATACATAGACGCACACATACACACTCACACACACTCACACTGATACGCACACAATCACACACTCACACGCACACACTCACACACACACACTCACACACTCACTCACACACACACAGACACGCACACACTCACACACACTCACACACTCGCACACACACAATCATGCACTCACACACACTCATACACACTCAATTACTCACACACACACTAAAACACACACACTCACACTCACACATACTCAAACACTCACTCATACACACTCAATTACTCACACACACACTAAAACACACACACTCACACTCACACACATACTCAAACACTCACACACACACACACTCACACACACACTCAGACATATACACACACTCAAACCCTCAAACACACACACACACACTCACTCACACACTCAAACACTCGTACACATACTCTCTCACACACATACTCACACTCAAACACACACACTCACTCACTCACATACACACTCACACTCACATTTACTCACACATTCTCTCACACACACACACGGCCAACCCACCCTAACCTGCACATCCCTGGACACTATGGGACAATTTCCCACGGCCAACCCACCCTAACCTGCACATCCCTGGACACTATGGGACAATTTCCCATGGCCAACCCACCCTAACCTGCACATCCCTGGACACTATGGGACAATTCCCCATGGCCAATCCACCCTAACATGTACATCCCTGGGGGCACTATGGGACAATTTCCCATGGCCAACCCACCCTAACCTGCGCATCCCTGGACACTATGGGACAATTTCCCATGGCCAATCCACCCTAACCTGCACATCCCTGGGCACTATGGGACAATTTCCCATGGCCAATCCACCCTAACCTGCACATCTCTGGACACTATGGGACAATTTCCCACGGCCAATCCACCCTAACCTGCATATCCCTGGGCACTATGGGGCAATTTCCCATGGCCAATCCACCCTAACCTGCACATCCCTGGGCACTATGGGACAATTTCCCATGGCCAATCCACCCTAACCTGCACATCCCCGGACACTATGGGACAATTTCCCATGGCCAATCCACCCTAACCTGCACATCCCTGGACACTATGGGACAATTTCCCACAGCCAATCCACCCTAACCTGCACATCCCTGGGCACTATGGGACAATTTCCCACGGCCAATCCACCCTAACCTGCACATCCCTGGACACTATGGGACAATTTCCCACAGCCAATCCACCCTAACCTGCACATCCCTGGGACACTATGGGACAATTTCCCACGGCCAATCCACCCTAACCTGCACATCCCTGGACACTATGGGACAATTTCCCACAGCCAATCCACCCTAGCCTGCACATCCCTGGACACTATGGGACAATTTCCCACAGCCAATCCACCCTAACCTGCACATCCCTGGGACACTATGGGACAATTTCCCACGGCCAATCCACCCTAACCTGCACATCCCTGGACACTATGGGACAATTTCCCACGGCCAATCCACCCTAACCTGCACATCCCTGGGCACTATGGGACAATTTCCCACGGCCAACCCACCCTAACCTGCACATCCCCGGACACTATGGGACAATTTCCCATGGCCAACCCACCCTAACCTGCACATCCCTGGGCACTATGGGACAATTCCCCATGGCCAATCCACCCTAACATGTACATCCCTGGGGGCACTATGGGACAATTTCCCATGGCCAACCCACCCTAACCTGCACATCCCTAGGACACTATGGGACAATTTCCCACGGCCAATCCACCCTAACCTGCATATCTCTGGACACTATGGGACAATTTCCCACGGCCAATCCACCCTAACCTGCATATCCCTGGGCACTATGGGGCAATTTCCCCATGGCCAATCCACCCTAACCTACACATCCCTGGGCACTATGGGACAATTTCCCATGGCCAATCCACCCTAACCTGCACATCCCCGGACACTATGGGACAATTTCCCATGGCCAATCCACCCTAACCTGCACATCCCTGGGCACTATGGGACAATTTCCCATGGCCAATCCACCCTAACCTGCACATCCCCGGACACTATGGGACAATTTCCCATGGCCAATCCACCCTAACCTGCACATCCCCGGACACTATGGGACAATTTCCCATGGCCAATCCACCCTAACCTGCACATCCCCGGACACTATGGGACAATTTCCCATGGCCAATCCACCCTAACCTGCACATCCCCGGACACTATGGGACAATTTCCCATGGCCAATCCACCCTAACCTGCACATCCCCGGACACTATGGGACAATTTCCCATGGCCAATCCACCCTAACCTGTACATCTTTGGACTGTGGGAGGAAACCGGAGCACCCGGAGGAAACCCACACAGACACGGGGAGAATGTGCAAACCCCACACAGACAGTCGCCCGAGGGTGGGATCGAACCTGGGACCCTGATGCTGTGAGGCAGCAGTGTTACCCACTGAGGTACTGTGCTGCCCAGTTATTCTTCAATTAGAAACGCCACACCCCCTCCTTTCTTGCCTCCCTTCCTGTCTTTCCTATCGGACCTAAACCCGGAACACTGAGCCAGTCCTGAAACCAAAAGAGAAAATGCTGGAAAATCTCTGCAGGTCTGGCAGCATCTGTAAGGAGAGAAAAGAGCTGACGTTTCGCGTCTAACTGTCCAAGTAAAGCTTTGACAAGGGGTCATAGAGTCATCGAGATGCACAGCATGGAAAAAGACCCTTCGGCCCATCCCGTCCATGCTGACCCAGATATCCCAACCCAATCTAGTCCCACCTGCCAGCACCCGGCCCATATCCCTCTAACCCCTTCCTATCCATGTCCCCATCCAGGTGCCTTTTAAATGCTGTCATTGTACCAGCCTCCACCACTTCCTCTGGCAGCTCATTCCATACACGGGTCAGTTAGACACGAAACGTCAGCTCTTTTCTCTCCTAACGGATGCTGCCAGACCTGCAGAGATTTTCCAGCATTTTCTCTTTTGGTTTCAGATTCCAGCATCCGCAGTAATTTGCTTTTGTCAAGTGAGCTACCAGTCCTGTCCAACTCACAGCCAAGATCCTGTAACAGCTATGATGTAGCAATCCCATGGTCTCAAACATTCCCTGAGTTCATTTGCCTTATCTCAGACTCCTTGCATTGAAGTAAATGCAGTTTAATTCTTCAGAATTACTCCATACAGTGACTCTCTCTCTCGTCCTTCATTCCCGAGTGACGTGCTCTCCTCACATACGGAGCCTTCCCCATCAATCCTCCAGTCTACACTGCACTCCCCCTCTTTCTCAGGAGGAAGTCTCCCTTAGTGGAACGAGCATATCTCCCTGCTCAGGTATCGGTCCCCTTCCAGTTCTGGCGAAACCCATCCTTTTTAACCAGGTCTTTTCTGTCCCTGAACAATACCCCACCTCTTCAGTCATGGAGAAAGGAGATAAATCCTTTCGTTCCTCCCATTGTTGAGTCCAAAGATTAGATTAGATTACATTACATTACAGTGTGGAAACAGGCCCTTCGGCCCAACAAGTCCACACCGACCCGCCGAAGCGAAACCCACCCATACCCCTACATTTACCCCTTACCTAACACTACGGGCAATTTAGTATGGCCAATTCACCTGACCCTGCACACCTTTGGACTGGGGGAGGAAACCGGAGCACCCGGAGGAAACCCACGCAGACACGGGGAGAACGTGCAAACTCCACACAGTCAGTCGCCTGAGGCGGGAATTGAACCCGGGTCTCTGGCGCTGTGAGGCAGCAGTGCTAACCGCTGTGCCACCGTGCCACCCATAAAGATGTGCAGGTTCGGGCGAATCGGCCATGTTAAATTGCCCGCAGTGTTAGGTGCATTAGTCAGAGGGAAATGGATCTGGGTGGGTTACTCTTCGGAGGCTCAGTGTAGATCTGTTGGGCCGAAGGGCCTGTTTCCCACACTGTAGGGAATCTAATCTAAATCCTTTAGCTCCTCCCATTGTCGAGTGTGATATTGGGAGTAAACCAGAGATTATTACTTCCACGGTTCTATTTTTTAATCTTCTACCGAACCTCATCAATTCACTCTGTACCACTTTATAAATGTCATTCCCACCAATGTGAACAAATACGTCCTGTTTCTCACTGGCCCCATTATAACTGAATTATTTAGAGATGTCCTTAATCCTCACATCAGGAAAGCAACGGACACTTTTGGAATATTGTGTGCAATTCTGGTCTCCTTCCTATCGGAAAGATGTTGTGAAACCTGAAAGGGTTCAGAAAAGATTTACAAGGATGTTCCCAGGGTTGGAGGGTCTGAGCTACAGGGAGGGGCTGAACAGGCTGGGGCTGTTTTCCCCGGAGCATCGGAGGCTGAGGGATGACCTGATAGAGGTTTATAAAATCATGGCGGGCATGGATAGGGTAAATAGACAACGTCTTTTCCCCCTGGGGTGGGGGAGTCCAGAACTAGAGGGGCATAGGTTTAGGGTGAGAGGGGAAAGATATAAAAGGGACCTAAGGGGCTGCTTTTTCACCCAGAGGGTGGTGCGTGTGTGGAATGAGCTGCCAGAGGAAGTGGTGGGGGCTGGTACAATGACAGCATTTAAAAGGCATCTGGATGGGGACGTGAATAGGAAGGGTTTGGAGGGATATGGGCCGGGTGCTGGCAGGTGGGACTAGATTGGGTTGGGGTATCTGGGTCAGCATGGATGGGATGGGCCGAAGGTTCTGTCTCCGTGCTGCACAGCTCTGTGACTCCACGTTCCTGAGGGAGGGAATCCCAGGATTCTGACCCAGGAAGGAACGGCCGATAGATTTCCAAGTCGGGACGGTGAGGGGCTCGGAGGGGAACTTGCAGTGGGGGGGGGTGTATCCCCATGTACCTGCTGCCCCTTGTCCTTCTAGATGGAAGTGGCCGTGGGTTTGGAAGGTGCTGCCTGAGGAGCTGTGAGAGTGGGAGTCGAGCATCCCCTTGTTGGAATGCGAATGCGGAAATACACGTTTGTAAAGTGCGTGACCTCCATTGAAAAACACGTTGGAGATTACTTGGTGTGTGAGGAGCTGGATTCCAAATCAATGCAGTAAATCCCCAGCTCTTTCAGCCAACAACCCCACCCCATGGCCTAATCCCCACACTCTGACACTTAGGCTCTGTCTTCCGGAATCACATTCCCTCAAACACGGATAAACATCAGCGGACAGGACTGAGAGTCGGCAGTCTGAAATCCGTCTCACACCAGAGGTCAGGTAAGTAATTACTCAACGACACCGTCTCTGTCTGATTCTCACGGTCTCTCTTACACCAACTGTGTAACTGCACAGCATCTCCATAATTCACCATCGCGGGAAGCCTCATTCCCATCAATAACGTGAACGCTCTTTCACTGTCCATACATGTCGAGAGAGCTGCTGAGTTTCACCAGGAAAATCTGCATTGGGCTTTCGTTATAAACCAGACTCAGCATGCACTGACAGTGCCCACTCCCTCAGCACTGACCCTCCGACAGTGCCCACTCCCTCAGCACTGACCCTCCGACAGTGCCCACTCCCTCAGCACTGTGTCTCTGACAGTGCAGCACTCCCTCAGCACTGACTCTCCGACAGTGCCCACTCCCTCAGCACTGACCCTCCGACAGTGCCCACACCCTCAGCACTGACCCTCCGACAGTGCCCACTCCCTCAGCACTGACCCTCCGACAGTGCAGCACTCCCTCAGCACTGACCCTCCGACAGTGCAGCACTCCCTCAGCACTGACCCTCCGACAGTACCCACTCCCTCAGCACTGACCCTCCGACAGTACCCACTCCCTCAGCACTGACCCAATGCCTGTGGGAGGGGATAAATGTGTGAGGAGGGTCAGTGAGGGGGGAACTGAGTGCACACAGGGCTGTGGGAGCGGGGTTAATGGGTTGATCTGGTGAATTGGTGGCTGGGTATCTGATGGAGCTTCCTCCTCTCTCTCAGTGTCCGAGTGAAGATGAAGACGTTATTCCCGGGAATGCTGGTCTTCCTGTGTGCCAAGGCCATTCTCAGCTTCCAACCCAACAGCTTCTTCCAGATATTCAGCCGCGGGGTGAGCATGACCCACACGGACATCACCAGGAAGGGGGCACTGCGGGTCACCTACAGAATGTTCCAGCAAGTTCCCAACTTCGAGGGCAACGTCCTGGCGTCCAACTCCATCCCGGTGAGATTCCCAGCAATCCCACACCGACAGTGCAGAGGGAGCTTTACCCTGTCTCTAACCCCGTGCTGTCCCTGTCCTGGGAGTGTTTGATGGGGGACAGTGTAGAGGGAGCTTTACTCTGTATCTTACCCCATGCTGTCCCTGTCCCTGGGAGTGTTTGATGGGGGGACAGTGTAGAGGAAGCTTTACTCTGTATCTAACCCCGTGCTGTCCCTGTCCCTGGGAGTGTTTGATGGGGGACAGTGTAGAGGGAGCTTTACTCTGTATCTAACCCCGTGCTGTCCCTGTCCCTGGGAGTGTTTGATGGGGGGGACAGTGTAGAGGGAGCTTTACTCTGTATCTAACCCCGTGCTGTCCCTGGGAGTGTTTGATGGGGGGACAGTGTAGAGGGAGCTTTACTCTGTATCTAACCCCGTGCTGTCCCTGTCACTAGGAGTGTTTGATGGGGGACAGTGTAGAGGGAGCTTTACCCTGCCTCTAACCCCATGCTGTCCCTGTCCTGGGAGTGTTTGATGGGGAACAGTGTAGAGGGAGCTTTACTCTGTATCGAACCCCGTGCTGTCCCTGTACCTGGGGAAGGTTTGATGGGGTTGGGGGACAGTGCAGAGGGAGCTTTACCCTGTCTCTAACCCCATGCTGTCCCTGTCCCTGGGAGTGTTTGGTGCGGGGGGACAGTGTAGAGGGAGCTTTACTCTGTATCTAACCCCGTGATGTCCCTGTCACTGGGAGTGTTTGATGGGGGACAGTGTAGAGAGAGCTTTACTCTGTATCTAACCCCGTGCTGTTCCTGTCCCTGGGATGGGGGGACAGTGTAGAGGGAGCTTTACTCTGTATCTAACCCCGTGCTGTTCCTGTCCCTGGGATGGGGGGACAGTGTAGAGGGAGCTTTACTCTGTATCTAACCCCGTGCTGTCCCTGTCCCTGGGAGTGGTTGATGGGGGACAGTGTAGAGGGAGCTTTACTCTGTATCTAACCCCGTGCTGTCCCTGTCCCTGGGAGTGTTTGATGGAGGACAGTGTAGAGAGAGCTTTCCTCTGTATCTAACCCCGTGCTGTCCCTGTCCCTGGGAGTGTTTGATGGGGGACAGTGTAGAGGGAGCTTTACTCTGTATCCAACCCCGTGCTGTCCCTGGGAGTGTTTGATGGGGGGACAGTGTAGAGAGAGCTTTACTCTGTACCTTACCCCGTGCTTTCCCTGTCCTGGGAGTGTTTGATGGGGGACAGTGTAGAGGGAGCTTTACTCTGTATCTTACCCCATGCTGTCCCTGTCCCTGGGAGTGTTTGATGGGGGGACAGTGTAGAGGGAGCTTTACTCTGTATCTAACCCCGTGCTGTCCCTGTCCCTGGGAGTGTTTGATGGGGGACAGTGTAGAGAGAGCTTTACTCTGTATCTAACCCCGTGCTGTCCCTGTCCCTGGGAGTGTTTGATGGGGGGACAGTGTAGAGGAAGCTTTCCTCTGTATCTAACCCCGTGCTGTCCCTGCGAGTGTTTGATGGGGGGACAGTGTAGAGGGAGCTTTACTCTGTATCTAACCCCGTGCTGTCCCTGTCCCTGGGAGTGTTTGATGGGGGGACAGTGTAGAGGGAGCTTTACTCTGTATCTAACCCCGTGCTGTCCCTGTCCCTGCGAGTGTTTGATGGGGGGACAGTGTAGAGGGAGCTTTACTCTGTATCTAACCCCGTGCTGTCCCTGCGAGTGTTTGATGGGGGGACAGTGTAGAGGGAGCTTTACTCTGTATCTAACCCCGCGCTGTCCCTGTCCCTGGGAGTGTTTGATGGGGACAGTGTAGAGGAAGCTTTCCTCTGTATCTAACCCCGTGCTGTCCCTGCGAGTGTTTGATGGGGGGACAGTGTAGAGGGAGCTTTACTCTGTATCTAACCCCGTGCTGTCCCTGTCCCTGGGAGTGTTTGATGGGGGACAGTGTAGAGGGAGCTTTACTCTGTATCCAACCCCGTGCTGTCCCTGGGAGTGTTTGATGGGGGGACAGTGTAGAGAGAGCTTTACTCTGTACCTAACCCCGTGCTTTCCCTGTCCCTGGGAGTGTTTGATGGGGGGACAGTGTAGAGAGAGCTTTACTCTGTACCTAACCCCGTGCTTTCCCTGTCCCTGGGAGTGTTTGGTGCGGGGGGACAGTGTAGAGGGAGCTTTACTCTGTATCTAACCCCGTGATGTCCCTGTCACTGGGAGTGTTTGATGGGGGACAGTGTAGAGAGAGCTTTACTCTGTATCTAACCCCGTGCTGTTCCTGTCCCTGGGATGGGGGGACAGTGTAGAGGGAGCTTTACTCTGTATCTAACCCCGTGCTGTTCCTGTCCCTGGGATGGGGGGACAGTGTAGAGGGAGCTTTACTCTGTATCTAACCCCGTGCTGTCCCTGTCCCTGGGAGTGGTTGATGGGGGACAGTGTAGAGGGAGCTTTCCTCTGTATCTAACCCCGTGCTGTCCCTGTCCCTGGGAGTGTTTGATGGGGGACAGTGTAGAGGGAGCTTTACTCTGTATCCAACCCCGTGCTGTCCCTGGGAGTGTTTGATGGGGGGACAGTGTAGAGAGAGCTTTACTCTGTACCTTACCCCGTGCTTTCCCTGTCCTGGGAGTGTTTGATGGGGGACAGTGTAGAGGGAGCTTTACTCTGTATCTTACCCCATGCTGTCCCTGTCCCTGGGAGTGTTTGATGGGGGGACAGTGTAGAGGGAGCTTTACTCTGTATCTAACCCCGTGCTGTCCCTGTCCCTGGGAGTGTTTGATGGGGGACAGTGTAGAGAGAGCTTTACTCTGTATCTAACCCCGTGCTGTCCCTGTCCCTGGGAGTGTTTGATGGGGGGACAGTGTAGAGGAAGCTTTCCTCTGTATCTAACCCCGTGCTGTCCCTGCGAGTGTTTGATGGGGGGACAGTGTAGAGGGAGCTTTACTCTGTATCTAACCCCGTGCTGTCCCTGTCCCTGGGAGTGTTTGATGGGGGGACAGTGTAGAGGGAGCTTTACTCTGTATCTAACCCCGTGCTGTCCCTGTCCCTGCGAGTGTTTGATGGGGGGACAGTGTAGAGGGAGCTTTACTCTGTATCTAACCCCGTGCTGTCCCTGCGAGTGTTTGATGGGGGGACAGTGTAGAGGGAGCTTTACTCTGTATCTAACCCCGCGCTGTCCCTGTCCCTGGGAGTGTTTGATGGGGACAGTGTAGAGGAAGCTTTCCTCTGTATCTAACCCCGTGCTGTCCCTGCGAGTGTTTGATGGGGGGACAGTGTAGAGGGAGCTTTACTCTGTATCTAACCCCGTGCTGTCCCTGTCCCTGGGAGTGTTTGATGGGGGACAGTGTAGAGGGAGCTTTACTCTGTATCCAACCCCGTGCTGTCCCTGGGAGTGTTTGATGGGGGGACAGTGTAGAGAGAGCTTTACTCTGTACCTTACCCCGTGCTTTCCCTGTCCTGGGAGTGTTTGATGGGGGACAGTGTAGAGGGAGCTTTACTCTGTATCTTACCCCATGCTGTCCCTGTCCCTGGGAGTGTTTGATGGGGGGACAGTGTAGAGGGAGCTTTACTCTGTATCTAACCCCGTGCTGTCCCTGTCCCTGGGAGTGTTTGATGGGGGGACAGTGTAGAGGGAGCTTTACTCTGTATCTAACCCCGTGCTGTCCCTGTCCCTGCGAGTGTTTGATGGGGGGACAGTGTAGAGGGAGCTTTACTCTGTATCTAACCCCGTGCTGTCCCTGCGAGTGTTTGATGGGGGGACAGTGTAGAGGGAGCTTTACTCTGTATCTAACCCCGTGCTGTCCCTGTCCCTGGGAGTGTTTGATGGGGGGACAGTGTAGAGGGAGCTTTACTCTGTATCTAACCCCGTGCTGTCCCTGTCCCTGGGAGTGTTTGATGGGGGACAGTGTAGAGAGAGCTTTACTCTGTATCTAATCCCGTGCTGTCCCTGTCCCTGGGAGTGTTTGATGGGGGACAGTGTAGATGGAGCTTTACTCTGTATCTAATCCCGTGCTGTCCCTGTCCCTGGGAGTGTTTGATGGGGGACAGTGTAGATGGAGCTTTACTCTGTATCTAATCCCGTGCTGTCCCTGTCCCTGGGAGTGTTTGATGGGGGGACAGTGTAGAGAGAGCTTTACTCTGTACCTAACCCCGTGCTTTCCCTGTCCCTGGGAGTGTTTGATGGGGGACAGTGTAGAGGGAGCTTTACTCTGTATCTAACCCCGTGCTGTCCCTGTCCCTGGGAGTGTTTGATGGGGGACAGTGTAGAGGGAGCTTTACTCTGTATCTAACCCCGTGCTGTCCCTGTCCCTGGGAGTGTTTGATGGGGGACAGTGTAGAGGGAGCTTTACTCTGTATCTAACCCCGTGCTGTCCCTGTCCCTGGGAGTGTTTGATGGGGGACAGTGTAGAGGGAGCTTTACTCTGTATCTAACCCCGTTCTGTCCCTGTCCCTGGGAGTGTTTGATGGGGGGACAGTGTAGAGGGAGCTTTACTCTGTACCTCGCCCCGTGCTGTCCCTGTCCCTGGGAGTGTTTGATGTCAGTCTGTCCTTCCAGGATGAGGAGTTAACCCCTGAGAGTCTCTTTGGGCTGTATTACGGGGGGAGAGTCTCTGCCTCCCGATTCAGCCGGGTCCTGGAGGACATCGCGGCCCACAATGTGCTGGTGGACTTTTACTATTTCTTCAGCCCCGCTCGCCATTTCGACTCGGAGACCCTGCAGGAGGGGAAGGCCAGGGTCCTCCAGCAGTTAGCCAGCGTGGTCCGGAATATCGAGACCCGAGACTTCCAATCCGCTCGGAAAAACATGGGGCGCCTCCTCCATCCCATACAGGTCAGCTGTTACACACTCACACTCACACACACACACTCACTAACACACTCACACACACACACACACACACTCACACACACTCACTAACACACACACTCAGACACACACACACACTCACATTCACACACACACACTCACACACTCACATTCACACACACACTCACTCACACACACGCACTCACTCACACACACACACACTCACACTCACTAACACACTCACACTCACACACTCACACACTCACACACACTCACACACACACTCACACACGCACATACACACTCATACACACTCACACTCACACATACACACACTCACTCACACACACTCACTCACACACACACACTCACTCACACACACGCACTCACTCACACTCACACACACTCACAAACACACTCACACTCACACACACTCACACATTCACACTCACTCACACACACACTCACACACGCTCACACATGCACATACACACTCATACACACTCACACTCACACATACACACACTCACTCACACACACTCACTCACACACACTCACTCACTCACGCACACACACACTCACACTCACACACACTCACTAACACACTCACACTCACACACACTCACACACGCACATACACACTCATACACACACACTCACACATACACACACTCACTCACACACACTCACTCACACACACTCACACATCCACACACACATAGACACTCATACACACTCACACTCACACATACACTCCCTCATACACACTCACACACACACACACACTCACACACACACAGACACACACACTCATTCACACACACACACTCACCCACACACTCAAACACACACTCACACACACATACACAGTCACACTCACACACACACTCACAGGCACACACACACACTCACAAACACACATACACACACACTCACTCACCCACACACTTACACTCACTCACACACACACACTCACACTCTCACACACACACACACACGCATACTCTCATGCACACACACATGCACACATACACACTCACACACACACTCACACATACTCACAAACACACATTCACATGCTCACACACACACTCACACACACACTTACTCACACTTACTCACATACACACACACACTTACACTCACACACACTCACTCACACAATCTAGCACACACACACTCACACTCACACACACTCACACACACACTCACACACACACATCACACACACACTCACCCACAGACTTACACTCACACACACACTCACACTCACACACATTCACACACACTCTCACGTGCACACAAAAGCACACATACACACTCACACTCATACACTCACACACACACTCACATACACACACACACTCACACATACACACTCACTCACATGTTCACACTCACACACACTCACCCATGCACTCACACAGGCACACACTCACCCATACACACACACTTACACTCACACACATCACACACACACACTCACACACACATTCTCACGCACACACACTCACACATACACACACACTCACACACACTCACATACTCACACACACACACACACTCACATACTCACACACTCAAATACTCACACACACTCAGACACACACACACTCAAACACTCACACTCACACACACATTCACACTCACATTTACTCACACACACACTCACACAAACACTCACACTCAAACACATACAGACTCACACTCAAACACACACGCACTCACTCTCTCTCTCCCTCCCTCTCTTCCTCGCTCCCTCCTTCTCTCTCTCTCTCTCCCTCAGGATTTTTATAGCCACAGTAACTGGATTGAGTTGGGTTTCAGACGCCCCAACAGCAACATCCTGATCGCAGACCGGGACATCGGGCCCAGGGCAGGTAGGAGCAGGAACACTACCACACCCCCTCACACTGGGACAGCAGCAGGCCATTCAGCCCTTCTCCTCCAGCCTGATACACAGGAACAGGAGGTCATTCAGCCCCTCCTCTTCCAGCCTGTTACACAGGAACAGGAGGCCATTCGGCCCCTACTCCTCCAGCCTGTTACACAGGAACAGGAGGCCATTCGGCCCCTACTCCTCCAGCCTGATACACAGGAACAGGAGGCCATTCGGCCCCATATTCCATCCCCCAGAGTGGAGGGAGAGTGAGCCCTGGTCTCTCCGTCTCCCATTTCCGAGGGGATATTGGGTGGTGGGGGGGGGGGTTAGGTGTTGGGTTGTCTTGTGGGGAACATGAGGCTGCGGGTCTCAGTCCCCTCTCCCCGTACCTTTCAGCGGAAGACCAGCCGACCTGCAGCGACTGTGAGAGCACCGTCTGTCGGGATAACATCCTGGAGGGAATCCAGTCCAGGAAACTCCTCACCTCCGGGTATTACGCCATCCCCTTCCTCAACAGCAAACCCAAAGGTGAGTCTGGGATAGGAAAGTGGGGGGTGGGGAGGCTGAACGGCCTCCCTTCTCTCTCTCTCTCTCTCTCTCTCTCCCTCCCGCGGGGTCGGAACACGATGCCGAAACCATTGCAGAATTCCAAGAAGTGTTTGGGAAAAGCTCTGCGGGGTGGGACCGACAGGAGCAAACCCGTGTCTCCCCCCCCCCCCCTAACCCGAGGGAGGGTATTTGATCTCACTGATGACGAGAGAGAGGAGGGGGCCTGGCTACTGGGTGAGGGGCCTTTCCCAACATCGCGGACAAGAGCCTGGGTCAGACCACACCCCCCCCCCACCCCAAAACGCCCCCACCGTCCCCCCGCTCTTGAGGAAGGAGGTGAAACGCTGACAGGCGGACGCAAGACAATTCACTCACATGGCCCTTCGGCCCATCCAGTCCGTGCTGACCCTAATCCCCAAACTAACCCAGTCCCCCCCCCCCCCCCCGGCCCATCTCCCTCCAACCCTTTCCTGTCCATGTTCTTATCCAACGTTGTAACTGTCCCCCCTCCCCCCACTTCCTCAGGAAGGCCATTCCACACACGGACCACCCCGTGGGGAAAACAGTTGCCCCTCGTGTCTTTTTTAAATCTTTGCCCTCTCACCCTAAACCTATGCCCGTCTAGTCTACAACCAACCCAGAGAAACCCAAACCCATAAATAGAAAGCAGGGTATATCCGCAGTGTTTCATCCGGAGGCTCATGAAGATGTTACCCAGTGCGGTGACGAAACGTCTGGAAGTGAACCTTCCAGCTCAGCGAGCAAACCTACATCCAGTCTACAAATCCCCCACCCCAGGGAAAAGACCTTGTCTATTTACCCTATCCATGCCCCTCATGATTTTGTAAACCTCTATAAGGTCACCCCTCAGCCTCCGACGCTCCAGGGAAAACAGCCCCAGCCTGTTCAGCCTCTCCCTGTAGCTCAGACCCTCCAACCCTGGCAACATCCTTGTAAATCTTTTCTGAACCCTTTCAAGTTTCACAACATCTTTCCGACAGGAAGGAGACCAGGATTGCATGCAATATTCCAACAGTGGCCGAACCAATGTCCTGTACAGCCGCAACATGACCTCCCAACTCCTGTACTCAATACTCTGACCAATAAAGGAAAGCATACCAAACACCTTCTTCACTATCCTATCGACCTGCGACTCCACTTTCAAGGAGCTATGAACCTGCACTCCAAGGTCTCTTTGTTCAGCAACACTCCCTAGGACCTTACCATTAAGTGGATAAGTCCAGCTAAGATTTACTTTCCTAAAATGTAGCCCCTCGCATTTATCAAGATTAACCTCTGGGTTGCTAACACTGACTGGTATTGCCGTGGTGCTAGGTAAATGCAGTCACGGGGGAACGTTTGACTCAGGCAGTCAGTCCGAACCGAGAGGAGGCATTAACAAAGACGACTTGAGCTCCTCTCACGGTTACCTGCACCTTGACGCAGCTGAAGTGGCAATTCAGGCAACAGAGGAGGCTTTTCACAGGATCCGAGACGCAGTCGGAGATCAGCTCTTCTTCCAGTGAGTAACAGAGGGAGCTGGACACAGGGCTGGGAGAGACAGGGGAGGGGGGGGGGGGGGGGTGGTGGGGAGAGAGAGAGAGGGGGGAGAGACACAGAGAGAGCGAGGGAGAGGGAGGGGGAGAGAGAGGGAGGGGGAGAGGGGGGGAGAGAGAGAGGGGGGAGAGAGACGGAGAGAGGGAGGGGGAGGGGGGAGAGAGAGAGAGGGGGGAGAGAGACGGAGAGAGAGAGGGAGAGGGAGGGGGAGGGAGAGGGAGGGGGAGAGAGAGGGAGGAGGAGAGAGAGGGATGGGGAGAGAGGGGGAGAGAGAGGGAGGGGGAGAGGGGGGGAGAGAGAGAGGGGAGAGAGAGACGGAGAGAGAGAGAGAGGGAGAGAGGGAGGGGAGAGGGGAGGGGAGGGGGGGGAGAGGGAGAGGGAGAGGGGGGAGGGGGAGAGGGGGAGAGACGGGGAGAGAGAGAGGGGGAGGGGGGAGAGGGAGAGAGGGGGAGAGAGAGGGGGGGAGAGGGGGGATGGGGGAGAGGGAGCGGGGGGAGAGAGAGAGAGAGAGGGAGGAAAGGGAGAGGGAGAGAGGGAGAAACGGGGAGAGAGAGAGACAAAGGAGAGGGAGAGGGAGGGGGGAGGGAGAGAGGGAGGGAGGGGGGAGGGAGAGAGGGAGAGAGGGGGGAGAGAGGGGAAGGGGGGAGAGGGTATAGGGAGGGGGAGAGAGAGAGAGAAGGGGGAAAGAGAGAGAGGGAGAGAGGGAGAGGGAGAGGAGGAGAGGGAGAGGGAGACAGGGAGAGAGAGAGGAGGAGAGGGAGAGGGGGGGAGAGAGAGGGAGGGGGAGAGGGGGACAAGGAGGGGGAGAGGGAGAGAGGGGGAGAGAGAGAGAGGGGGAGAGAGGGAGAGATGGGGAGGGGGGGAGGGAGAGGGAAGGAAAGAGAGAGATAGGGAGAGGGGGGAGAGGGTGGGGGAGAGAGACTGAGGCGGAGAGAGAAAAGGCGACAGGGGCAGAGAGAGAGGGGGGGAGAGAGGGAGAGTAGAAGAGAGGGGGGAGGAGGGGGGAAGGGGGAGAGAGAGAGGGAGAGGTAGCAATGTCCCAGAGCACGGTCTCCAACTTAACTAACCCCAACACTCAACTCAGGAACGGGGCGAGACACATCTTTACTCTGTATCTAACCCCGTGCTGTCCCTGTCCCTGGGAGTGTTTGATGTGGGACAGTGTAGAGGGAGCTTTACCCTGTATCTAACCCCGTGCTGTCCCTGTCCTGGGAGTGTTTGATGGGGGGACAGTGTAGAGGGAGCTTTACTCTGTATCTAACCCCGTGCTGTCCCTGTCCCTGGGAGTGTTTGATGGGGGGACAGTGTAGAGTGAGCTTTACTCTGTATCTAACCCCGTGCTGTCCCTGTCCCTGGGAGTGTTTGATGTGGGACAGTGTAGAGGGAGCTTTACCCTGTATCTAACCCCGTGCTGTCCCTGTCCTGGGAGTGTTTGATGGGGGGACAGTGTAGAGGGAGCTTTACTCTGTATCTAACCCCGTGCTGTCCCTGTCCCTGGGAGTGTTTGATGGGGGACAGTGTAGAGTGAGCTTTACTCTGTATCTAACCCCATGCTGCCCCTGTCCCTGGGAGTGTTTGATGGGGGGACAGTGTAGAGGGAGCTTTACTCTGTATCTAACCCCGTGCTGTCCCTGTCCCTGGGAGTGTTTGATGGGGGGGACAGTGTAGAGGGAGCTTTACTCTGTATCTAACCCCGTGCTGTCCCTGTCCCTGGGAGTGTTTGATGGGGGGACAGTGTAGAGGGAGCTTTACTCTGTATCTAACCCCGTGCTGTCCCTGTCCCTGGGAGTGTTTGATGGGGGACAGTGTAGAGAGAGCTTTACTCTGTATCTAACCCCGTGCTGTCCCTGTCCCTGGGAGTGTTTGATGGGGGGACAGTGTAGAGGGAGCTTTACTCTGTATCTAACCCTGTGCTGTCCCTGTCCCTGGGAGTGTTTGATGGGGGGACAGTGTAGAGGGAGCTTTACTCTGTATCTAACCCCGTGCTGTCCCTGTCCCTGGGAGTGTTTGATGGGGGACAGTGTAGAGGGAGCTTTACTCTGTATCTAACCCCGTGCTGTCCCTGTCCCTGGGAGTGTTTGATGGGGGACAGTGTAGAGGGAGCTTTACTCTGTATCTAACCCCGTGCTGTCCCTGTCCCTGGGAGTGTTTGATGTGGGACAGTGTAGAGGGAGCTTTACCCTGTATCTAACCCCGTGCTGTCCCTGTCCTGGGAGTGTTTGATGGGGGGACAGTGTAGAGGGAGCTTTACTCTGTATCTAACCCCGTGCTGTCCCTGTCCCTGGGAGTGTTTGATGGGGGGACAGTGTAGAGTGAGCTTTACTCTGTATCTAACCCCGTGCTGTCCCTGTCCCTGGGAGTGTTTGATGTGGGACAGTGTAGAGGGAGCTTTACCCTGTATCTAACCCCGTGCTGTCCCTGTCCTGGGAGTGTTTGATGGGGGGACAGTGTAGAGGGAGCTTTACTCTGTATCTAACCCCGTGCTGTCCCTGTCCCTGGGAGTGTTTGATGGGGGACAGTGTAGAGTGAGCTTTACTCTGTATCTAACCCCATGCTGCCCCTGTCCCTGGGAGTGTTTGATGGGGGGACAGTGTAGAGGGAGCTTTACTCTGTATCTAACCCCGTGCTGTCCCTGTCCCTGGGAGTGTTTGATGGGGGGGACAGTGTAGAGGGAGCTTTACTCTGTATCTAACCCCGTGCTGTCCCTGTCCCTGGGAGTGTTTGATGGGGGGACAGTGTAGAGGGAGCTTTACTCTGTATCTAACCCCGTGCTGTCCCTGTCCCTGGGAGTGTTTGATGGGGGACAGTGTAGAGAGAGCTTTACTCTGTATCTAACCCCGTGCTGTCCCTGTCCCTGGGAGTGTTTGATGGGGGGACAGTGTAGAGGGAGCTTTACTCTGTATCTAACCCTGTGCTGTCCCTGTCCCTGGGAGTGTTTGATGGGGGGACAGTGTAGAGGGAGCTTTACTCTGTATCTAACCCCGTGCTGTCCCTGTCCCTGGGAGTGTTTGATGGGGGACAGTGTAGAGGGAGCTTTACTCTCTATCTAACCCCGTGCTGTCCCTGTCCCTGGGAGTGTTTGATGGGGGGACAGTGTAGAGGGAGCTTTACTCTGTATCTAACCCCGTGCTGTCCCTGTCCCTGGGAGTGTTTGATGGGGGGACAGTGTAGAGGGAGCTTTAATCTGTATCTAACCCCGTGCTGTCCCTGTCCCTGGGAGTGTTTGATGGGAGGACAGTGTAGAGGGAGCTTTACTCTGTATCTAACCCCGTGCTGTCCCTGTCCCTGGGAGTGTTTGATGGGAGGACAGTGTAGAGGAAGCTTTACTCTGTATCTATCCCCGTGCTGTCCCTGTCCCTGGGAGTGTTTGATGGGAGGACAGTGTAGAGGGAGCTTTACTCTGTATCTAACCCCGTGCTGTCCCTGTCCCTGGGAGTGTTTGATGGGAGGACAGTGTAGAGAGAGCTTTACTCTGTATCTAACCCCGTGCTGTCCCTGTCCCTGGGAGTGTTTGATGGGAGGACAGTGTAGAGAGAGCTTTACTCTGTCTCTAACCCCGTGCTGTCCCTGTCCCTGGGAGTGTTTGATGGGGGGACAGTGTAGAGGGAGCTTTACTCTGTATCTAACACCGTGCTGTCCCTGTCCCTGGGAGTGTTTGATGGGAGGACAGTGTAGAGGGAGCTTTACTCTGTATCTAACCCCGTGCTGTCCCTGTCCCTGGGAGTGTTTGATGGGAGGACAGTGTAGAGGAAGCTTTACTCTGTATGTATCCCCGTGCTGTCCCTGTCCCTGGGAGTGTTTGATGGGGGGACAGTGTAGAGGGAGCTTTACTCTGTATCTAACCCCGTGCTGTCCCTGTCCCAGGGAGTGTTTGATGGGGGGACAGTGTAGAGGGAGCTTTACTCTGTATCTAACCCCGTGCTGTCCCTGTCTCTGGGAGTGTTTGATGGGGGGACAGTGTAGAGGAAGCTTTACTCTGTATCTAACCCCATGCTGTCCCTGTCCCTGGGAGTGTTTGATGGGGGGACAGTGTAGAGGGAGCTTTACTCTGTATCTAACCCCGTGCTGTCCCTGTCTCTGGGAGTGTTTGATGGGGGGACAGTGTAGAGGGAGCTTTACTCTGTATCTAACCCCATGCTGTCCCTGTCCCTGGGAGTGTTTGATGGGGGGACAGTGTAGAGGGAGCTTTACTCTGTATCTAACCCCGTGCTGTCCCTGTCCCTGGGAGTGTTTGATGGGGGGACAGTGTAGAGGGAGCTTTACTCTGTATCTAACCCCGTGCTGTCCCTGTCCCTGGGAGTGTTTGATGGGGGGACAGTGTAGAGGGAGCTTTACTCTGTATCTAACCCCGTGCTGTCCCTGTCTCTGGGAGTGTTTGATGTGGGGACAGTGTAGAGGGAGCTTTACTCTGTATCTAACCCCGTGCTGTCCCTGTCCCAGGGAGTGTTTGATGGGGGGACAGTGTAGAGGGAGCTTCACTCTGTATCAAACCCCGTGCTGTCCCTGTCCCTGGGAGTGTTTGATGGGGGACAGTGTAGAGGGAGCTTTACTCTGTATCTAACCCCGTGCTGTCCCTGTCCCTGGGAGTGTTTGATGGGGGACAGTGTAGAGGGAGCTTTACTCTGTATCTAACCCCGTGCTGTCCCTGTCCCTGGGAGTGTTTGATGGGGGGGACAGTGTAGAGGGAGCTTTACTCTGTATCTAACCCCGTGCTGTCCCTGTCCCTGGGAGTGTTTGATGGGGGGACAGTGTAGAGGGAGCTTTACTCTGTATCTAACCCCGTGCTGTCCCTGTCCCAGGGAGTGTTTGATGGGGGGACAGTGTAGAGGGAGCTTTACTCTGTATCTAACCCCTCGCTGTCCCTGTCCCTGGGAGTGTTTGATGGGGGGACAGTGTAGAGGGAGCTTTACTCTGTATCTAACCCCGTGCTGTCCCTGTCCCTGGGAGTGTTTGATGGGGGGACAGTGTAGAGGGAGCTTTACTCTGTATCTAACCCCGTGCTGTCCCTGTCCCTGGGAGTGTTTGATGGGGGGACAGTGTAGAGGGAGCTTTACTCTGTATCTAACCCCGTGCTGTCCCTGTCTCTGGGAGTGTTTGATGGGGGGACAGTGTAGAGGGAGCTTTACTCTGTATCTAACCCCATGCTGTCCCTGTCCCTGGGAGTGTTTGAATGGGGGACAGTGTAGAGGGAGCTTTACTCTGTATCTAACCCCATGCTGTCCCTGTCCCTGGGAGTGTTTGATGGGAGGACAGTGTAGAGGAAGCTTTACTCTGTATCTATCCCCGTGCTGTCCCTGTCCCTGGGAGTGTTTGATGGGGGGACAGTGTAGAGAGAGCTTTACTCTGTATCTAACCCCGTGCTGTCCCTGTCCCAGGGAGTGTTTGATGGGGGGACAGTGTAGAGGAAGCTTTACTCTGTATCTAACCCCGTGCTGTCCCTGTCTCTGGGAGTGTTTGATGGGGGGACAGTGTAGAGGAAGCTTTACTCTGTATCTAACCCCATGCTGTCCCTGTCCCTGGGAGTGTTTGAATGGGGGACAGTGTAGAGGGAGCTTTACTCTGTATCTAACCCCGTGCTGTCCCTGTCTCTGGGAGTGTTTGATGGGGGGACAGTGTAGAGGGAGCTTTACTCTGTATCTAACCCCGTGCTGTCCCTGTCCCTGGGAGTGTTTGATGGGGGGACAGTGTAGAGGGAGCTTTACTCTGTATCTAACCCCGTGCTGTCCCTGTCCCAGGGAGTGTTTGATGGGGGGACAGTGTAGAGGGAGCTTTACTCTGTATCTAACCCCGTGCTGTCCCTGTCTCTGGGAGTGTTTGATGGGGGGACAGTGTAGAGGATGCTTTACTCTGTATCTAACCCCATGCTGTCCCTGTCCCTGGGAGTGTTTGAATGGGGGACAGTGTAGAGGGAGCTTTACTCTGTATCTAACCCCATGCTGTCCCTGTCCCTGGGAGTGTTTGATGGGAGGACAGTGTAGAGGAAGCTTTACTCTGTATCTATCCCCGTGCTGTCCCTGTCCCTGGGAGTGTTTGATGGGGGGACAGTGTAGAGGGAGCTTTACTCTGTATCTAACCCCGTGCTGTCCCTGTCCCAGGGAGTGTTTGATGGGGGGACAGTGTAGAGGGAGCTTTACTCTGTATCTAACCCCGTGCTGTCCCTGTCTCTGGGAGTGTTTGATGGGGGGACAGTGTAGAGGAAGCTTTACTCTGTATCTAACCCCATGCTGTCCCTGTCCCTGGGAGTGTTTGAATGGGGGACAGTGTAGAGGGAGCTTTACTCTGTATCTAACCCCGTGCTGTCCCTGTCTCTGGGAGTGTTTGATGGGGGGACAGTGTAGAGGGAGCTTTACTCTGTATCTAACCCCATGCTGTCCCTGTCCCTGGGAGTGTTTGATGGGGGGACAGTGTAGAGGGAGCTTTACTCTGTATCTAACCCCGTGCTGTACCTGTCCCAGGGAGTGTTTGATGGGGGGACAGTGTAGAGGGAGCTTTACTCTGTATCTAACCCCGTGCTGTCCCTGTCCCTGGGAGTGTTTGATGGGGGGACAGTGTAGAGGGAGCTTTACCCTGTATCTAACCCCGTGCTGTCCCTGTCTCTGGGAGTGTTTGATGTGGGGACAGTGTAGAGGGAGCTTTACTCTGTATCTAACCCCGTGCTGTCCCTGTCCCTGGGAGTGTTTGATGTGGGGACAGTGTAGAGGGAGCTTTACTCTGTATCTAACCCCGTGCTGTCCCTGTCCCTGGGAGTGTTTGATGGGAGGACAGTGTAGAGGGAGCTTTACTCTGTATCTAACCCCGTGCTGTCCCTGTCCCTGGGAGTGTTTGATGGGAGGACAGTGTAGAGGGAGCTTTACTCTGTATCTAACCCCGTGCTGTCCCTGTCCCTGGGAGTGTTTGATGGGAGGACAGTGTAGAGGAAGCTTTACTCTGTATCTATCCCCGTGCTGTCCCTGTCCCTGGGAGTGTTTGATGGGAGGACAGTGTAGAGGGAGCTTTACTCTGTATCTAACCCCGTGCTGTCCCTGTCCCTGGGAGTGTTTGATGGGAGGACAGTGTAGAGGGAGCTTTACTCTGTATCTAACCCCGTGCTGTCCCTGTCCCTGGGAGTGTTTGATGGGAGGACAGTGTAGAGGAAGCTTTACTCTGTATCTATCCCCGTGCTGTCCCTGTCCCTGGGAGTGTTTGATGGGGGGACAGTGTAGAGGGAGCTTTACTCTGTATCTAACCCCGTGCTGTCCCTGTCCCAGGGAGTGTTTGATGGGGGGACAGTGTAGAGGGAGCTATACTCTGTATCTCACCCCGTGCTGTCCCTGTCTCTGGGAGTGTTTGATGGGGGGACAGTGTAGAGGGAGCTTTACTCTGTATCTAACCCCGTGCTGTCCCTGTCCCTGGGAGTGTTTGTTGGGGGGACAGTGTAGAGGGAGCTTTACTCTGTATCTAACCCCGTGCTGTCCCTGTCCCTGGGAGTGTTTGATGGGGGGGACAGTGCAGAGGGAGCTTTACTCTGTATCTAACCCCATGCTGTCCCTGTCCCTGGGAGTGTTTGATGGGGGGACAGTGTAGAGGGAGCTTTACTCTGTATCTAACCCCGTGCTGTCCCTGTCCCTGGGAGTGTTTGATGGGGGGACAGTGCAGAGGGAGCTTTACTCTGTATCTAACCCCATGCTGTCCCTGTCCCTGGGAGTGTTTGATGGGGGGACAGTGTAGAGGGAGCTTTACTCTGTATCTAACCCCGTGCTGTCCCTGTCTCTGGGAGTGTTTGATGGGGGGGACAGTGTAGAGAGAGCTTTACTCTGTATCTAACCCCGTGCCGTCCCTGTCCCTGGGAGTGGTTGATGGGGGGACAGTGTAGAGGGAGCTTTACTCTGTATCTAACCCCGTGCTGTCCCTGTCCCTGGGAGTGTTTGATGGGGGGACAGTGTAGAGGGAGCTTTACTCTGTATCTAACCCCGTGCTGTCCCTGTCCCTGGGAGTGTTTGATGGGGGGACAGTGTAGAGGGAGCTTTCTCTGTATCTAACCCCGTGCTGTCCCTGTCCCTGGGAGTGTTTGATGGGGGACAGTGTAGAGGGAGCTTTACTCTGTATCTAACCCCGTGCTGTCCCTGCCCTGGGAGTGTTTGATGGGGAGACAGTGTAGAGGGAGCTTTACTCTGTATCTAACCCCGTGCTGTCCCTGTCCCTGGGAGTGTTTGATGGGGGGACAGTGTAGAGGGAGCTTTACTCTGTATCTAACCCTGTGCTGTCCCTGTCCCTGGGAGTGTTTGATGGGGGGACAGTGTAGAGGGAGCTTTACTCTGTATCTAACCCCGTGCTGTCCCTGTCCCTGGGAGTGTTTGATGGGGGACAGTGTAGAGGGAGCTTTACTCTGTATCTAACCCCGTGCTGTCCCTGTCCCTGGGAGTGTTTGATGGGGGACAGTGTAGAGGGAGCTTTACTCTGTATCTAACCCCGTGCTGTCCCTGCCCTGGGAGTGTTTGATGGGGAGACAGTGTAGAGGGAGCTTTACTCTGTATCTAACCCCGTGCTGTCCCTGTCCCTGGGAGTGTTTGATGGGGGGACAGTGTAGAGGGAGCTTTACTCTGTATCTAACCCTGTGCTGTCCCTGTCCCTGGGAGTGTTTGATGGGGAGACAGTGTAGAGGGAGCTTTCCTCTGTATCTAACCCCATGCTGTCCCTGTCCCTGGGAGTGTTTGATGGGGGGACAGTGTAGAGGGAGCTTTACTCTGTATCTAACCCTGTGCTGTCCCTGTCCCTGGGAGTGTTTGATGGGGAGACAGTGTAGAGGGAGCTTTCCTCTGTATCTAACCCCATGCTGTCCCTGTCCCTGGGAGTGTTTGATGGGGGGACAGTGTAGAGGGAGCTTTAATCTGTATCTAACCCTGTGCTGTCCCTGTCCCTGGGAGTGTTTGATGGGGAGACAGTGTAGAGGGAGCTTTACTCTGTATCTAACGCTGGGCTATGACTCCCACAGGTTTTTGAACATTGACTCTCCGTTGTGGTTGGGGTTTGTGATCGACACCAGTTGGGAAATGTCGGACTTTCTCCAGGATATTCAGGAGAGAATCGTTTCCATCGTCGACAACATTGTGGGGATGTCCCGAGTCCCGTCGGTCTACATCGCCATCACCTTCAATGAATCAAGTTAGTAACAAGGTGTAACACACAGGGATCCAGGGTGTAGCCCGGGGTAGACTCCCTAACCCCCCGGGACACTCTGTAACTCCCCGGGACACTCGGTAACCCCCCGGGACACTCTGTAACTCCCCGAGACACTCGGTAACCCCCCGGGACACTCTGTAACTCCCCAGGACACACTGTAACTCCCCGGGACACACTGTAACCCCCCGGGACACTCTGTAACTCCCCGGGACACTCGGTAACCCCCCGGGACACTCGGTAACTCCCCGGGACACTCGGTAACTCCCCGGGACACTCTGTAACTCCCCGGGACACTCTGTAACTCCCCGGGACACTCTGTAACTCCCCGGGACACACTGTAACTCCCCGAGACACTCTGTAACTCCCCGGGATACACTGTAACTCCCCGGGACACACTGTAACTCCCCGGGACACTCTGTAACTCCCCGGGACACTCTGTAACTCCCCGGGACACAGTGTAACTCCCCGGGACACTCTGTAACTCCCCGGGACACACTGTAACTCCCCGAGACACTCTGTAACTCCCCGGGATACACTGTAACTCCCCGGGACACTCTGTAACTCCCCGGGACACTCTGTAACTCCCCGGGACACAGTGTAACTCCCCGGGACACTCTGTAACTCCCCGGGACACTCTGTAACTCCCCGGGACACTCTGTAACCCCCCGGGACACACTGTAACTCCCCGGGACACACTGTAACTCCCCGGGACACTCTGTAACTCCCCGGGACACACTGTAACTCCCCGGGACACTCTGTAACTCCCCGGGACACTCTGTAAACCCCCGGGACACTCTGTAACCCCCCGGGACACACTGTAACTCCCCGGGACACTCTGTAACCCCCCGGGACACTCTGTAACTCCCCGGGACACACTGTAACTCCCCGGGACACACTGTAACTCCCCGGGACACTCTGTAACACCCCGGGACGCACTGTAACCCCCCGGGACGCACTGTAACTCCCCGGGACGCACTGTAACTCCCCGGGACACACTGTAACTCCCCGGGACGCACTGTAACCCCCCGGGACACACTGTAACCCCCCGGGACACAATCTAACTCCCCGGGACACTCTGTAACTCCCCGGGACACTCTGTAACTCCCCGGGACACTCTGTAACTCCCCGGGACACACTGTAACTCCCCGGGACACTCTGTAACTCCCCGGGACACAGTGTAACTCCCCGGGACACTCTGTAACTCCCCGGGACACTCTGTAACTCCCCGGGACACTCTGTAACCCCCCGGGACACACTGTAACTCCCCGGGACACACTGTAACTCCCCGGGACACACTGTAACTCCCCGGGACACTCCGTAACTCCCCGGGACACTCTGTAACCCCCCGGGACACTCTGTAACCCCCCGGGACACACTGTAACTCCCCGGGACACTCTGTAACCCCCCGGGACACACTGTAACTCCCCGGGACACTCTGTAACTCCCCGGGACACACTGTAACTCCCCGGGACACACTGTAACTCCCCGGGACACACTGTAACTCCCCGGGACACTCTGTAACCCCCCGGGACACACTGTAACCCCCCGGGACACAATCTAACTCCCCGGGACACTCTGTAACTCCCCGGGACACACTGTAACTCCCCGGGACACACTGTAACTCCCAGGGACACTCTGTAACTCCCCGGGACACACTGAAACCCCCCGGGACACACTGTAACTCCCCGGGACACTCTGTAACCCCCCGGGACACACTGTAACTCCCAGGGACACTCTGTAACTCCCCGGGATACACTGTAACCCCCCGGGACACCCTGTAACTCCCCGGGACACACTGTAACTCCCCGGGACACACTGTAACCCCCCGGGACACACTGTAACTCCCCGGGACACACTGTAACTCCCCGGGACACTCTGTAACCCCCCGGGACACTCTGTAACCCCCGGGACACTCTGTAACTCCCCGGGACACTCTGTAACTCCCCGGGACACACTGTAACTCCCCGGGACACTCTGTAACCCCCCGGGATACACTGTAACTCCCCGGGACACACTGTAACTCCCCGGGACACTCTGTAACCCCCCGGGACACACTGTAACTCCCCGGGACACTCTGTAACTCCCCGGGACACTCTGTAACCCCCCGGGACACTCAGTAACTCCCCGGGACACTCAGTAACTCCCCGGGACACTCTGTATCTCCCCGGGACACACTGTAACCCCCCGGGACACTCTGTAACTCCCCGGGACACACTGTAACCCCCCGGGACACACTGTAACTCCCCGGGACACACTGTAACTCCCCGGGACACTCTGTAACTCCCCGGGACACTCTTTAACCCCCCGGGACACTCTGTAACTCCCCGGGACACTCTGTAACTCCCCGGGACACTCTGTAACTCCCCGGGACACACTGTAACCCCCCGGGACACACTGTAACTCCCCGGGACACACTGCAACTCCCCGGGACACTCTGCAACTCCCCGGGACACACTGTAACTCCCCGGGACACACTGTAACTCCCCGGGACACACTGTAACTCCCCGGGACACACTGTAACTCCCCAGGACACACTGTAACTCCCCGGGACACTCTGTAACTCGCCGGGACACACTGTAACGCCCCGGGACACACTGTAACTCCCCGGGACACACTGTAACTCCCCGGGACACACAGTAACCCCCCGGGACACTCTGTAACCCCCCGGGACACTCTGTATCTCCCCGGGACACTCTGTAACTCCCCGGGACACACTGTAACTCCCCGGGACACACTGTAACTCCCCGGGACACACTGTAACACCCCGGGACACTCTGTAACTGCCCGGGACACTCTGTAACTCCCCGGGACACACTGTAACTCCCCGGGACACACTGTAACTCCCCGGGACACTCTGTAACTCCCCGGGACACACTGTAATGCCCCGGGACACACTGTAACTCCCCGGGACACACTGTAACACCCCGGGACACTCTGTAACTCCCCGGGACACTCTGTAACTCCCCGGGACACTCTGTAACTCCCCGGGACACACTGTAATGCCCCGGGACACACTGTAACTCCCCGGGACACACTGTAACCCCCCGGGACACTCTGTATCTCCCCGGGACACTCTGTAACTCCCCGGGACACACTGTAACTCCCCGGGACACACTGTAATGCCCCGGGACACACTGTAACTCCCCGGGACACACTGTAACACCCCGGGACACTCTGTAACTCCCCGGGACACTCTGTAACTCCCCGGGACACTCTGTAACTCCCCGGGACACTCTGTAACTCCCCGGGACACACTGTAATGCCCCGGGACACACTGTAACTCCCCGGGACACACTGTAACACCCCGGGACACTCTGTAACTCCCCGGGACACTCTGTAACTCCCCGGGACACTCTGTATCTCCCCGGGACACACTGTAATGCCCCGGGACACACTGTAACTCCCCGGGACACACTGTAACCCCCCGGGACACTCTGTATCTCCCCGGGACACACTGTAACACCCCGGGACACTCTGTAACTCCCCGGGACACTCTGTAACTCCCCGGGACACTCTGTAACTCCCCGGGACACACTGTAATGCCCCGGGACACACTGTAACTCCCCGGGACACACTGTAACACCCCGGGACACTCTGTATCTCCCCGGGACACTCTGTAACTCCCCGGGACACTCTGTAACTCCCCGGGACACACTGTAATGCCCCGGGACACACTGTAACTCCCCGGGACACACTGTAACCCCCCGGGACACTCTGTATCTCCCCGGGACACTCTGTAACTCCCCGGGACACTCTGTAACTCCCCGGGACACACTGTAACTCCCCGGGACGCACTGTAACTCCCCGGGACACACTGTAACACCCCGGGACACTCTGTAACTCCCCGGGACACTCTGTAACTCCCCGGGACACTCTGTAACTCCCCGGGACACTCTGTAACTCCCCGGGACACACTGTAATGCCCCGGGACAAACTGTAACTCCCCGGGACACACTGTAACCCCCCGGGACACTCTGTATCTCCCCGGGACACTCTGTAACTCCCCGGGACACACTGTAACTCCCCGGGACACACTGTAACTCCCCGGGACACACTGTAACCCCCCGGGACACTCTGTAACGCCCCGGGACACACTGTAACTCCCCGGGACACACTGTAACACCCCGGGACACTCTGTAACTGCCCGGGACACTCTGTAACTCCCCGGGACACACTGTAACTCCCCGGGACACTCTGTAACTCCCCGGGACACACTGTAATGCCCCGGGACACACTGTAACTCCCCGGGACACACAGTAACCCCCCGGGACACTCTGTATCTCCCCGGGACACACTGTAACTCCCCGGGACACACTGTAACTCCCCGGGACACACTGTAACTCCCCGGGACACTCTGTAACTCCCCGGGACACACTGTAACTCCCCGGGACACACTGTAACTCCCCGGGACACACTGTAACACCCCGGGACACTCTGTAACTCCCCGGGACACTCTGTAACTCCCCGGGACACACTGTAACTCCCCGGGACACACTGTAACTCCCCGGGACACTCTGTAACTCCCCGGGACACACTGTAATGCCCCGGGACACACTGTAACTCCCCGGGACACACAGTAACCCCCCGGGACACTCTGTAACCCCCCGGGACACTCTGTATCTCCCCGGGACACTCTGTAACTCCCCGGGACACTCTGTAACTCCCCGGGACACTCTGTAACTCCCCGGGACACCCTGTAACTCCCCGGGACACACTGTAACTCCCCGGGACACCCTGTAACTCCCCGGGACACTCTGTAACTCCCCGGGACACACTGTAACTCCCCGGGACACACTGTAACTCCCCGGGACACTCTGTAACTCCCCGGGACACTCTGTAACTCCCCGGGACACACTGTAACTCCCCGGGACACTCTGTAACTCCCCGGGACACACTGTAACACCCCGGGACACTCTGTAACCCCCCGGGACACACTGTAACTCCCCGGGACACACTGTAACTCCCCGGGACACACTGTAACTCCCCGGGACACACTGTAACCCCCCGGGACACACTGTAACCCCCGGGACACACTGTAACCCCCCGGGACACACTGTAACTCCCCGGGACACACTGTAAATCCCCGGGACACACTGTAAATCCCCGGGACACACTGTAACCCCCCGGGACACACTGTAACTCCCCGGGACACACTGTAACCCCCGGGACACACTGTAACCCCCCGGGACACACTGTAACTCCCCGGGACACACTGTAACCCCCCGGGACACACTGTAACCCCCCGGGACACACTGTAACTCCCCGGGACACACTGTAACTCACCGGGACACACTGTAACTCCCCAGGACACTCTGTAACTCCCCAGGACACTCTGTAACTCCCCGGGACACACTGTAACTCCCCGGGACACTCTGTAACGCCCCGGGACACTCTGTAACTCCCCGGGACAATCTGTTACTCCCCGGGACACACTGTAACTCACCGGGACACACTGTAACTCCCCGGGACACACTGTAACTCCCCGGGACACTCTGTAACCCCCCGGGACACACTGTAACTCCCCGGGACACTCTGTAACTCCCCGGGACACTCTGTAACTCCCCGGGACAATCTGTTACTCCCCGGGACACACTGTAACCCCCCGGGACACACTGTAACTCCCCGGGACACACTGTAACTCCCCGGGACAATCTGTTACTCCCCGGGACACACTGTAACTCACCGGGACACTCTGTAACTCGCCGGGACACACTGTAACTCCCTGGGACACACTGTAACCCCCCAGGACACACTGTAACTCCCCGGGACACTCTGTAACTCCCCGGGACACTCTGTAACTCCCCGGGACACACTGTAACTCCCCGGGACACACTGTAACCCCCCGGGACACACTGTAACTCCCCGGGACACACTGTAACTCCCCGGGACACACTGTAACTCCCCGGGACTCTCTGTAACTCCCCGGGTCACTGTGTAACTCCCCGGGACACTCTGTAACCCCCCGGAACACACTGTTGTCCCCCGGGACACACTGTAACTCCCCGGGACACTCTGTAACTCCCCGGGACACACTGTAACTCCCCGGGACACTCTGTAACTCCCCGGGACACACTGTAACTCCCCGGGACACTCTGTAACCCCCCGGGACACACTGTAACTCCCCGGGACACACTGTAACTCCCCGGGACACTCTGTAACTCCCCGGGATACTCTGTAACTCCCCGGGACACACTGTAACTCCCCGGGACACACTGTAACCCCCCGGGACACACTGTAACCCCCCGGGACACACTGTAACCCCCCGGGACACACTGTAACCCCCCGGGACACACTGTAACCCCCCGGGACACTCTGTAACTCCCCGGGACACACTGTAACTCCCCCGGGACACACTGTAACTCCCCGGGACACACTGTAACTCCCCCGGGACACACTGTAACTCCCCGGGACACACTGTAACTCCCCGGGACACACTGTAACTCCCCGGGACACTCTGTAACTCCCCGGGACACACTGTAACTCCCCGGGACACTCTGTAACTCCCCGAGACACTCTGTAACTCCCCGGGACACACTGTAACTCCCCGGGACACTCTGTAACTCCCCGAGACACTCTGTAACTCCCCGGGACACACTGTAACTCCCCGGGACACACTGTAACCCCCCGGGACACACTGTAACCCCCCGGGACACACTGTAACCCCCCGGGACACACTGTAACTCCCCGGGACACACTGTAACCCCCCGGGACACACTGTAACTCCCCGGGACACACTGTAACTCCCCGGGACACACTGTAACTCCCCGGGACACACTGTAACCCCCCGGGACACACTGTAACCCCCTGGGACACTCTGTAACCCCCCGGGACACACTGTAACTCCCCGGGACACTCTGTAACTCCCCGGGACACACTGTAACTCCCCGGGACACTCTGTATCTCCCCGGGACACACTAACTCCCCGGGACACACTGTAACCCCCCAGGACACTCTGTAACTGCCCGGGACACTCTGTATCTCCCCGGGACACACTAACTCCCCGGGACACACTGTAACCCCCCGGGACACACTGTAACCCCCCGGGACACTCTGTAACCCCCCCGGGACACACTGTAACTCCCCGGGACACACTGTAACCCCCCGGGACACACTGTAACTCCCCGGGACACACTGTAACTCCCCGGGACACACTGTAACCCCCCCGGGACACACTGTAACTCCCCGGGACACACTGTAACCCCCCGGGACACACTGTAACTCCCCGGGACACACTGTAACTCCCCGGGACACACTGTAACCCCCCCGGGACACACTGTAACTCCCCGGGACACACTGTAACTCCCCGGGACACACTGTAACTCCCCGGGACACTCTGTAACTCCCCGAGACACTCTGTAACTTCCCGGGATACTCTGTAACCCTCCGGGACACACTGTAACTCCCCGGGACACTCTGTAACTCCCCGGGACACACTGTAACTCCCCGGGACACTCTGTAACTCCCCGGGACACACTGTAACTCCCCGGGACACACTCTAACTCCCCGATCACACTGTAACTCCCCGGGACACTCTGTAACCCCCCGGGACACTCTGTAACTCCCCGGGACACACTGTAACTCCCCGGGACACACTGTAACTCCCCGGGACACACTGTAACTCCCCCGGGACATACTGTAACCCCCCGGGACACACTGTAACTCCCCGGGACACTCTGTAACTCCCCGGGACACACTGTAACTCCCCGGGACACACTGTAACTCCCCGGGACACTGTGTAACTTCCCGGGATACTCTGTAATCCTCCGGGACACACTGTAACTCCCCGGGACACTCTGTAACTCCCCGGGACACTCTGCAACTCCCCGGGACACTCTGTTACTCCCCGGGACACACTGTAACTCCCCGGGACACTCTGTAACTCCCCGGGACACACTGTAACCCCCCGGGACACTCTGTAACCCCCCGGGACACACTGTAACTCCCCGGGACAAACTGTAACCCCCCAGGACACTCGGTAACTCCCCGGGACACTCGGTAACTCCCCGGGACACACTGTAACTCCCCGGGACACACTGTAACTCCCCGGGACACACTGTAACCCCCCGGGACACACTGTAACTCCCCGGGACACTCTGTAACTCCCCGGGACACACTGTAACTCCCCGGGACACTCTGTAACTCCCCGGGACACTCTGTAACTCCCCGGGACACACTCTAACCCCCCGGGACACACTGTAACTCCCCGGGACACTCTGAAACTCCCCAGGACACACTGTAACTCCCCGGGACACTCTGTAACTCCCCGGGACACTCTGTAACTCCCCGGGACACACTGTAACACCCCGGGACACACTGTAACCCCCCGGGACACTCTGTAACTCCCCGGGACAAACTGTAACCCCCCAGGACACTCGGTAACTCCCCGGGACACTCGGTAACTCCCCGGGACAAACTGTAACCCCCCAGGACACTCGGTAACTCCCCGGGACACTCGGTAACTCCCCGGGACACACTGTAACTCCCCGGGACACACTGTAACTCCCAGGGACACAATGTAACACCCCGGGACACACTGTAACTCCCCGGGACACTCTGTAACTCCCCGGGACACACTGTAACTCCCCGGGACACACTGTAACTCCCCGGGACACTCTGTAACTCCCCGGGATACTCTGTAACTCCCCGGGACACACTGTAACTCCCCGGGACACACTGTAACTCCCCGGGACACACTGTAACCCCCCGGGACACACTGTAACCCCCCGGGACACACTGTAACCCCCCGGGACACACTGTAACCCCCCGGGACACACTGTAACTCCCCGGGACACACTGTAACCCCCCGGGACACTCTGTAACTCCCCGGGACACACTGTAACTCCCCCGGGACACACTGTAACTCCCCGGGACACACTGTAACTCCCCCGGGACACACTGTAACTCCCCGGGACACACTGTAACTCCCCGGGACACACTGTAACTCCCCGGGACACACTGTAACTCCCCGGGACACTCTGTAACTCCCCGGGACACACTGTAACTCCCCGGGACACTCTGTAACTCCCCGAGACACTCTGTAACTCCCCGGGACACACTGTAACTCCCCGGGACACTCTGTAACTCCCCGAGACACTCTGTAACTCCCCGGGACACACTGTAACTCCCCGGGACACACTGTAACCCCCCGGGACACACTGTAACCCCCCGGGACACACTGTAACCCCCCGGGACACACTGTAACTCCCCGGGACACACTGTAACCCCCCGGGACACACTGTAACTCCCCGGGACACACTGTAACTCCCCGGGACACACTGTAACTCCCCGGGACACACTGTAACCCCCCGGGACACACTGTAACCCCCTGGGACACTCTGTAACCCCCCGGGACACACTGTAACTCCCCGGGACACTCTGTAACTCCCCGGGACACACTGTAACTCCCCGGGACACTCTGTATCTCCCCGGGACACACTAACTCCCCGGGACACACTGTAACCCCCCAGGACACTCTGTAACTGCCCGGGACACTCTGTATCTCCCCGGGACACACTAACTCCCCGGGACACACTGTAACCCCCCGGGACACACTGTAACCCCCCGGGACACTCTGTAACCCCCCCGGGACACACTGTAACTCCCCGGGACACACTGTAACCCCCCGGGACACACTGTAACTCCCCGGGACACTCTGTAACCCCCCGGGACACACTGTAACTCCCCGGGACACACTGTAACTCCCCGGGACACACTGTAACTCCCCGGGACACACTGTAACTCCCCGGGACACACTGTAACCCCCCCGGGACACACTGTAACTCCCCGGGACACACTGTAACCCCCCGGGACACACTGTAACTCCCCGGGACACACTGTAACTCCCCGGGACACACTGTAACCCCCCCGGGACACACTGTAACTCCCCGGGACACACTGTAACTCCCCGGGACACACTGTAACTCCCCGGGACACTCTGTAACTCCCCGAGACACTCTGTAACTTCCCGGGATACTCTGTAACCCTCCGGGACACACTGTAACTCCCCGGGACACTCTGTAACTCCCCGGGACACACTGTAACTCCCCGGGACACTCTGTAACTCCCCGGGACACACTGTAACTCCCCGGGACACACTCTAACTCCCCGATCACACTGTAACTCCCCGGGACACTCTGTAACCCCCCGGGACACTCTGTAACTCCCCGGGACACACTGTAACTCCCCGGGACACACTGTAACTCCCCGGGACACACTGTAACTCCCCCGGGACATACTGTAACCCCCCGGGACACACTGTAACTCCCCGGGACACTCTGTAACTCCCCGGGACACACTGTAACTCCCCGGGACACACTGTAACTCCCCGGGACACTGTGTAACTTCCCGGGATACTCTGTAATCCTCCGGGACACACTGTAACTCCCCGGGACACTCTGTAACTCCCCGGGACACTCTGCAACTCCCCGGGACACTCTGTTACTCCCCGGGACACACTGTAACTCCCCGGGACACTCTGTAACTCCCCGGGACACACTGTAACCCCCCGGGACACTCTGTAACCCCCCGGGACACACTGTAACTCCCCGGGACAAACTGTAACCCCCCAGGACACTCGGTAACTCCCCGGGACACTCGGTAACTCCCCGGGACACACTGTAACTCCCCGGGACACACTGTAACTCCCCGGGACACACTGTAACCCCCCGGGACACACTGTAACTCCCCGGGACACTCTGTAACTCCCCGGGACACACTGTAACTCCCCGGGACACTCTGTAACTCCCCGGGACACTCTGTAACTCCCCGGGACACACTCTAACCCCCCGGGACACACTGTAACTCCCCGGGACACTCTGAAACTCCCCAGGACACTCTGTAACTCCCCGGGACACTCTGTAACTCCCCGGGACACACTGTAACACCCCGGGACACACTGTAACCCCCCGGGACACTCTGTAACTCCCCGGGACAAACTGTAACCCCCCAGGACACTCGGTAACTCCCCGGGACACTCGGTAACTCCCCGGGACACACTGTAACTCCCCGGGACACACTGTAACTCCCAGGGACACAATGTAACACCCCGGGACACACTGTAACTCCCCGGGACACTCTGTAACTCCCCGGGACACACTGTAACACCCCGGGACACTCTGTAACTCCCCGGGACTCTCTGTAACTCCCCGGGACACACTCTAACCCCCCGGGACACACTGTAACTCCCCGGGACACTCTGAAACTCCCCAGGACACACTGTAACTCCCCGGGACACTCTGTAACTCCCCAGGAGACTCTGTAACTCCCCGGGACACACTGTAACACCCCGGGACACACTGTAACCCCCCGGGACACTCTGTAACTCCCCGGGACACTCTGTAACTCCCCGGGACACACTGTAACTCCCCGGGACACACTCGAACTCCCCGGGACACTCTGTAACTCCCCGGGACACACTCTAACTCCCCGGGACACTCTGTAACTCGCCGGGACACTCTGTAACTCCCGGGGACACTCTGTAACTCCCCCGGGACACACTGTAACTCCCCGGGACACTCTGTAACTCCCCGGGACACACTGTAACTCCCCGGGACACTCTGTAACTTCCCGGGACACTCTGTAACTCCCCGGGGACACACTGTAACCCACCGGGACACTCTGTAACCCCCCGGGACACACTGTAACCCCCCGGTACACACTGTAACTCCCCAGGACACTCTGTAACTCCCCGGGACACACTGTAACTCCCCGGGACACTCTGTAACTCCCCGGGACACTCTGTAACTTCCCGGGACACTCTGTAACTCCCCGGGACACTCTGTAACCCCCCGGGACACTCTGTAACTCCCCGGGACACTCTGTAACTCCCCCGGGACACTCTGTAACTCCCCGGGACACACTGTAACTCCCCGGGACACACTGTAACTCCCCGGGACACACTGTAACCCCCCGGGACACACTGTAACTCCCCGGGACACTCTGTAACTCCCCGGGACACTCTGTAACTCCCCGGGACACACTGTAACTCCCCCGGGACACTCTGTAACTCCCCGGGACACACTGTAACTCCCCGGGACACACTGTAACTCCCCCGGGACACTCTGTAACTCCCCGGGACACACTGTAACTCCCCGGGACACACTGTAACTCCCCGGGACACTCTGTAACTCCCCGGGACACAGTGTAACTCCCCGGGGCACACTGTAACTCCCCGGGACACACTGTAACCCCCCGGGACACACTGTAACCCCCCCAGGACACACTGTAACCCCCCCGGGACACAGTGTAACTCCCCGGGACACACTGTAACTCCCCGGGACACTCTGTAACCCCCCGGGACACACTGTAACCCCCCGGGACAATCTGTAACCCTCCGGGACACACTGTAACTCCCCGGGACACTCTGTAACTTCCCGGGATACTCTGTAACTTCCCGGGATACTCTGTAACCCCCCGGGACACTCTGTAACCCTCCGGGACACACTGTAACCCCCCGGGACACTCTGTAACTCCCCGGGACACACTGTAACTCCCCGGGACACTCTGTAACCCCCCGGGACACTCTGTAACTCCCCGGGACACTCTGTAACTCCCCGGGACACACTGTAACTCCCCGGGACACACTGTAACTCCCCGGGACACACTGTAACTCCCCGGGACACTCTGTAACTCCCCGGGACACCCTGTAACCCCCCCGGGACACACTGTAACTCCCCGGGACATACTGTATGTCCCCGGGACACTCTGTAACTTCCCGGGACACACTGTAACTCCCCGGGACACCCTGTAACCCCCCCGGGACACACTGTATCTCCCCGGGACACACTGTAACTCCCCGGGACACACTGTAACTCCCCGGGACACACTGTAACACCCCGGGACACACTGTAACTCCCCGTGACACACTGTAACTCCCCGGGATACACTGTAACTCCCCGGGACACACTGTAACTCCCCGGGACACTCTGTAACTCCCCGGGAGACACTGTAACCCCCCCGGGACACACTGTAACTCCCCGGGACACACTGTAACTCCCCGGGACACTCTGTAACTCCCCGGGACACACTGTAACTCCCCGGGACACACTGTAACTCCCCGGGACACTCTGTAACTCCCCGGGACACACTGTAACTCCCCGGGACACACTGTAACTCCCCGGGATACACTGTAACTCCCCGTGACACACTGTAACTCCCCGGGATACACTGTAACTCCCCGGGACACACTGTAACTCCCCGGGACACTCTGTAACTCCCCGGGAGACACTGTAACCCTCCCAGGACACACTGTAACTCCCCGGGACACACTGTAACTCCCCGGGACACTCTGTAACTCCCCGGGACACTCTGTAACTCCCCGGGACACACTGTAACTCCCCGGGACACACTGTAACTCCCCGGGAGACACTGTAACCCTCCCGGGACACACTGTAACTCCCCGGGACACACTGTAACTCCCCGGGACACTCTGTAACTCCCCGGGACACTCTGTAACTCCCCGGGACACACTGTAACTCCCCGGGACACACTGTAACTCCCCGGGACACTCTGTAACTCCCCGGGACACACTGTAACTCCCCGGGACACACTGTAACTCCCCAGGATACACTGTAACTCCCCGGGACACACTGTAACTCCCCGGAACACACTGTAACTCCCCGGGACACTCTGTAACTCCCCGGGACACTCTGTAACTCCCCGGGACACACTGTAACTCCCCGGGTAACTCTGTAACTCCCCGGGACACTCTGTAACCCCCCGGGACACTCTGTAACCCCCCGGGACACACTGTAACTCCCCGGGACACACTGTAACTCCCCGGGACACACTGTAACTCCCCGGGACACACTGTAACCCCCCGGGACACTCTGTAACCCCCCGGGACACACTGTAACTCCCCGGGACACACTGTAACTCCCCGGGACACACTGTAACTCCCCGGGACACACTGTAACCCCCCGGGACACTCTGTAACCCCCCGGGACACACTGTAACTCCCCGGGACACACTGTAACCCCCCGGGACACTCTGTAACGCCCCGGGACACTCTGTAACCCCCCCGGGACACACTGTAACTTCCCGGACACACTGTAACCCCCCGGGACATTCTGTAACACCCCGGGACACACTGTAACACCCCGGGACACACTGTAACTCCCCGGGACACACTGTAACTCCCCGGGACACACTGTAACTCCCCGGGACACTCTGTAACCCCCCGGGACACACTGTAACTCCCCGGGACACACTGTAACCCCCCGGGACACACTGTAACTCCCCGGGACACTCTGTAACTCCCCGGGACACTCTGTAACTCCCCGGGACACACTGTAACTCCCCCGGGACACTCTGTAACTCCCCGGGATACACTGTAACTCCCCGGGACACACTGTAACTCCCCGGGACACACTGTAACTCCCCCGGGACACTCTGTAACTCCCCGGGACACACTGTAACTCCCCGGGACACACTGTAACTCCCCGGGACACTCTGTAACTCCCCGGGACACAGTGTAACTCCCCGGGGCACACTGTAACTCCCCGGGACACACTGTAACCCCCCGGGACACACTGTAACCCCCCCAGGACACACTGTAACCCCCCCGGGACACAGTGTAACTCCCCGGGACACACTGTAACTCCCCGGGACACTCTGTAACCCCCCGGGACACACTGTAACCCCCCGGGACAATCTGTAACCCTCCGGGACACACTGTAACTCCCCGGGACACTCTGTAACTTCCCGGGATACTCTGTAACTTCCCGGGATACTCTGTAACCCCCCGGGACACTCTGTAACCCTCCGGGACACACTGTAACCCCCCGGGACACTCTGTAACTCCCCGGGACACACTGTAACTCCCCGGGACACTCTGTAACCCCCCGGGACACTCTGTAACTCCCCGGGACACTCTGTAACTCCCCGGGACACACTGTAACTCCCCGGGACACACTGTAACTCCCCGGGACACTCTGTAACTCCCCGGGACACCCTGTAACCCCCCCGGGACACACTGTAACTCCCCGGGACATACTGTATGTCCCCGGGACACTCTGTAACTTCCCGGGACACACTGTAACTCCCCGGGACACCCTGTAACCCCCCCGGGACACACTGTATCTCCCCGGGACACACTGTAACTCCCCGGGACACACTGTAACTCCCCGGGACACACTGTAACACCCCGGGACACACTGTAACTCCCCGTGACACACTGTAACTCCCCGGGATACACTGTAACTCCCCGGGACACACTGTAACTCCCCGGGACACTCTGTAACTCCCCGGGAGACACTGTAACCCCCCCGGGACACACTGTAACTCCCCGGGACACACTGTAACTCCCCGGGACACTCTGTAACTCCCCGGGACACACTGTAACTCCCCGGGACACACTGTAACTCCCCGGGACACTCTGTAACTCCCCGGGACACACTGTAACTCCCCGGGACACACTGTAACTCCCCGGGATACACTGTAACTCCCCGTGACACACTGTAACTCCCCGGGATACACAGTAACTCCCCGGGACACACTGTAACTCCCCGGGACACTCTGTAACTCCCCGGGAGACACTGTAACCCTCCCAGGACACTCTGTAACTCCCCGGGACACACTGTAACTCCCCGGGACACTCTGTAACTCCCCGGGACACTCTGTAACTCCCCGGGACACACTGTAACTCCCCGGGACACACTGTAACTCCCCGGGAGACACTGTAACCCTCCCGGGACACACTGTAACTCCCCGGGACACACTGTAACTCCCCGGGACACTCTGTAACTCCCCGGGACACTCTGTAACTCCCCGGGACACACTGTAACTCCCCGGGACACACTGTAACTCCCCGGGACACTCTGTAACTCCCCGGGACACACTGTAACTCCCCGGGACACACTGTAACTCCCCAGGATACACTGTAACTCCCCGGGACACACTGTAACTCCCCGGGACACACTGTAACTCCCCGGGACACACTGTAACTCCCCGTGACACTCTGTAACCCCCCGGGACACACTGTAACTTCCCAGGACACTCTGTAACTCCCCGGGACACACTGTAACTCCCCGTGACACTCTGTAACCCCCCGGGACACACTGTAACTTCCCGGGACACACTGTAACTCCCCGGGACACACTGTAACTCCCCGTGACACTCTGTAACCCCCCGGGACACTCTGTAACGCCCCGGGACACTCTGTAACCCCCCGGGACACACTGTAACCCCCCGGGACACACTGTAACTCCCCGGGACACACTGTAACTTCCCGGACACACTGTAACCCCCCGGGACATTCTGTAACCCCCCGGGACACACTGTAACACCCCGGGACACTCTGTAACCCCCCGGGACACACTGTAACTCCCCGGGACACTCTGTAACTCCCCGGGACACACTGTAACTCCCCGGGACACACTGTAACCCCCCGGGACACACTGTAACTCCCCGGGACACACTGTAACCCCCCGGGATACTCTGTAACCCTCCGGGACACTCTGTAACTCCCCGGGACACATTGTAACTCCCCGGGACACACTGTAACCCCCGGGACACTCTGTAACCCCCCGGGACACACTGTAACTCCCCGGGGCACACTGTAACCCCCCGAGAAACACAGTAACTCCCCGGGACACTCTGTAACCCCCCGGGACACCCTGTAACCCCCCCGGGACACACTGTATCTCCCCGGGACACACTGTAACTCCCCGGGACACACTGTAACACCCCGGGACACACTGTAACTCCCCGTGACACACTGTAACTCCCCGGGATACACTGTAACTCCCCGGGACACACTGTAACTCCCCGGGACACTCTGTAACTCCCCGGGACACACTGTAACTCCCCGGGACACACTGTAACTCCCCGGGACACACTGTAACTCCCCGGGACACTCTGTAACTCCCCGGGACACCCTGTAACCCCCCCGGGACACACTGTAACTCCCCGGGACATACTGTATGTCCCCGGGACACTCTGTAACTTCCCGGGACACACTGTAACTCCCCGGGACACCCTGTAACCCCCCCGGGACACACTGTATCTCCCCGGGGCACACTGTAACTCCCCGGGACACACTGTAACTCCCCGGGACACTCTGTAACACCCCGGGACACACTGTAACTCCCCGTGACACACTGTAACTCCCCGGGACACACTGTAACTCCCCGGGACACACTGTAACTCCCCGGGACACACTGTAACTCCCCGGGACACACTGTAACCCCCCGGGACACTCTGTAACCCCCCGGGACACACTGTAACTTCCCGGGACCCTCTGTAACGCCCCGGGACACTCTGTAACCCCCCCGGGACACACTGTAACTTCCCGGACACACTGTAACCCCCCGGGACACACTGTAACTCCCCGGGACACTCTGTAACTCCCCGGGACACTCTGTAACTCCCCGGGACACACTGTAACTCCCCCGGGACACTCTGTAACTCCCCGGGACACACTGTAACTCCCCGGGACACACTGTAACTCCCCCGGGACACTCTGTAACTCCCCGGGACACACTGTAACTCCCCGGGACACACTGTAACTCCCCGGGACACTCTGTAACTCCCCGGGACACAGTGTAACTCCCCGGGGCACACTGTAACTCCCCGGGACACACTGTAACCCCCCGGGACACACTGTAACCCCCCCAGGACACACTGTAACCCCCCCGGGACACAGTGTAACTCCCCGGGACACACTGTAACTCCCCGGGACACTCTGTAACCCCCCGGGACACACTGTAACCCCCCGGGACAATCTGTAACCCTCCGGGACACACTGTAACTCCCCGGGACACTCTGTAACTTCCCGGGATACTCTGTAACTTCCCGGGATACTCTGTAACCCCCCGGGACACTCTGTAACCCTCCGGGACACACTGTAACCCCCCGGGACACTCTGTAACTCCCCGGGACACACTGTAACTCCCCGGGACACTCTGTAACCCCCCGGGACACTCTGTAACTCCCCGGGACACTCTGTAACTCCCCGGGACACACTGTAACTCCCCGGGACACACTGTAACTCCCCGGGACACACTGTAACTCCCCGGGACACTCTGTAACTCCCCGGGACACCCTGTAACCCCCCCGGGACACACTGTAACTCCCCGGGACATACTGTATGTCCCCGGGACACTCTGTAACTTCCCGGGACACACTGTAACTCCCCGGGACACCCTGTAACCCCCCCGGGACACACTGTATCTCCCCGGGACACACTGTAACTCCCCGGGACACACTGTAACTCCCCGGGACACACTGTAACACCCCGGGACACACTGTAACTCCCCGTGACACACTGTAACTCCCCGGGATACACTGTAACTCCCCGGGACACACTGTAACTCCCCGGGACACTCTGTAACTCCCCGGGAGACACTGTAACCCCCCCGGGACACACTGTAACTCCCCGGGACACACTGTAACTCCCCGGGACACTCTGTAACTCCCCGGGACACACTGTAACTCCCCGGGACACACTGTAACTCCCCGGGACACTCTGTAACTCCCCGGGACACACTGTAACTCCCCGGGACACACTGTAACTCCCCGGGATACACTGTAACTCCCCGTGACACACTGTAACTCCCCGGGATACACTGTAACTCCCCGGGACACACTGTAACTCCCCGGGACACTCTGTAACTCCCCGGGAGACACTGTAACCCTCCCAGGACACTCTGTAACTCCCCGGGACACACTGTAACTCCCCGGGACACTCTGTAACTCCCCGGGACACTCTGTAACTCCCCGGGACACACTGTAACTCCCCGGGACACACTGTAACTCCCCGGGAGACACTGTAACCCTCCCGGGACACACTGTAACTCCCCGGGACACACTGTAACTCCCCGGGACACTCTGTAACTCCCCGGGACACTCTGTAACTCCCCGGGACACACTGTAACTCCCCGGGACACACTGTAACTCCCCGGGACACTCTGTAACTCCCCGGGACACACTGTAACTCCCCGGGACACACTGTAACTCCCCAGGATACACTGTAACTCCCCGGGACACACTGTAACTCCCCGGAACACACTGTAACTCCCCGGGTAACTCTGTAACTCCCCGCTACACACTGTAACCCCCCGGGACACTCTGTAACCCCCCGGGACACACTGTAACTCCCCGGGACACACTGTAACTCCCCGGGACACACTGTAACTCCCCGGGACACACTGTAACCCCCCGGGACACTCTGTAACCCCCCGGGAGACACTGTAACTCCCCGGGGCACACTGTAACCCCCCGAGACAAACAGTAACTCCACGGGACACTCTGTAACCCCCCGGGACACTCTGTAACTCCCCGGGACACTCTGTAACCCCCCGGGACACACTGTAACTTCCCGGGACCCTCTGTAACTCCCCGGGACACACTGTAACTCCCCGGGACACATTGTAACTCCCCGGGACACACTGTAACTTCCCGGACACACTGTAACCCCCCGGGACATTCTGTAACCCCCCGGGACACACTGTAACACCCCGGGACACTCTGTAACCCCCCGGGACACACTGTAACTCCCCGGGACACTCTGTAACTCCCCGGGACACACTGTAACTCCCCGGGACACACTGTAACCCCCCGGGACACACTGTAACTCCCCGGGACACACTGTAACCCCCCGGGATACTCTGTAACCCTCCGGGACACTCTGTAACTCCCCGGGACACATTGTAACTCCCCGGGACACACTGTAACCCCCGGGACACTCTGTAACCCCCCGGGACACACTGTAACTCCCCGGGGCACACTGTAACCCCCCGAGAAACACAGTAACTCCCCGGGACACTCTGTAACCCCCCGGGACACCCTGTAACCCCCCCGGGACACACTGTATCTCCCCGGGACACACTGTAACTCCCCGGGACACACTGTAACACCCCGGGACACACTGTAACTCCCCGTGACACACTGTAACTCCCCGGGATACACTGTAACTCCCCGGGACACACTGTAACTCCCCGGGACACTCTGTAACTCCCCGGGACACACTGTAACTCCCCGGGACACACTGTAACTCCCCGGGACACACTGTAACTCCCCGGGACACTCTGTAACTCCCCGGGACACCCTGTAACCCCCCCGGGACACACTGTAACTCCCCGGGACATACTGTATGTCCCCGGGACACTCTGTAACTTCCCGGGACACACTGTAACTCCCCGGGACACCCTGTAAACCCCCCGGGACACACTGTATCTCCCCGGGGCACACTGTAACTCCCCGGGACACACTGTAACTCCCCGGGACACTCTGTAACACCCCGGGACACACTGTAACTCCCCGTGACACACTGTAACTCCCCGGGACACACTGTAACTCCCCGGGACACACTGTAACTCCCCGGGACACACGGTAACTCCCCGGGACACACTGTAACTCCCCGGGACACTCTGTAACTCCCCGGGAGACACTGTAACTCCCCGGGACACACTGTAACTCCCCGGGACACACTGTAACTCCCCGGGACACACTGTAACACCCCGGGACACACTGTAACTCCCCGTGACACACTGTAACTCCCCGGGATACACTGTAACTCCCCGGGACACACTGTAACTCCCCGGGACACTCTGTAACTCCCCGGGACACACTGTAACTCCCCGGGACACACTGTAACTCCCCGGGACACACTGTAACTCCCCGGGACACTCTGTAACTCCCCGGGACACCCTGTAACCCCCCGGGACACACTGTAACTCCCCGGGACATACTGTATGTCCCCGGGACACTCTGTAACTTCCCGGGACACACTGTAACTCCCCGGGACACCCTGTAACCCCCCCGGGACACACTGTATCTCCCCGGGACACACTGTAACTCCCCGGGACACACTGTAACACCCCGGGACACACTGTAACTCCCCGTGACACACTGTAACTCCCCGGGATACACTGTAACTCCCCGGGACACACTGTAACTCCCCGGGACACTCTGTAACTCCCCGGGAGACACTGTAACCCCCCCGGGACACACTGTAACTCCCCGGGACACACTGTAACTCCCCGGGACACTCTGTAACTCCCCGGGACACACTGTAACTCCCCGGGACACACTGTAACTCCCCGGGACACTCTGTAACTCCCCGGGACACACTGTAACTCCCCGGGACACACTGTAACTCCCCGGGATACACTGTAACTCCCCGGGACACACTGTAACTCCCCGTGACACACTGTAACTCCCCGGGATACACTGTAACTCCCCGGGACACACTGTAACTCCCCGGGAGACACTGTAACCCTCCCGGGACACACTGTAACTCCCCGGGACACACTGTAACTCCCCGGGACACTCTGTAACTCCCCGGGACACTCTGTAACTCCCCGGGACACACTGTAACTCCCCGGGACACTCTGTAACTCCCCGGGACACACTGTAACTCCCCGGGACACACTGTAACTCCCCAGGATACACTGTAACTCCCCGGGACACACTGTAACTCCCCGGAACACACTGTAACTCCCCGGGACACTCTGTAACTCCCCGGGACACTCTGTAACTCCCCGGGACACACTGTAACCCCCCGGGACACTCTGTAACCCCCCTGGACACACTGTAACTCCCCGGGACACACTGTAACTCCCCGGGACACACTGTAACCCCCCGGGACACTCTGTAACCCCCCGGGACACACTGTAACTTCCCGGGACCCTCTGTAACGCCCCGGGACACACTGTAACCCCCCGGGACAATCTGTTACTCCCCGGGACACACTGTAACTCCCCGGGACACACTGTAACGCCCCGGGACACTCTGTAACCCCCCCGGGACACACTGTAACTTCCCGGACACACTGTAACCCCCCGGGACATTCTGTAACCCCCCGGGACACACTGTAACACCCCGGGACACTCTGTAACCCCCCGGGACACACTGTAACTCCCCGGGACACACTGTAACCCCCCGGGATACTCTGTAACCCTCCGGGACACTCTGTAACTCCCCGGGACACATTGTAACTCCCCGGGACACACTGTAACCCCCGGGACACTCTGTAACCCCCCGGGACACACTGTAACCCCCCGGGACACACTGTAACTCCCCGGGGCACACTGTAACCCCCCGAGAAACACAGTAACTCCCTGGGACACTCTGTAACCCCCCGGGACACCCTGTAACCCCCCCGGGACACACTGTATCTCCCCGGGACACACTGTAACTCCCCGGGACACACTGTAACACCCCGGGACACACTGTAACTCCCCGTGACACACTGTAACTCCCCGGGATACACTGTAACTCCCCGGGACACACTGTAACTCCCCGGGACACTCTGTAACTCCCTGGGACACACTGTAACTCCCCGGGACACACTGTAACTCCCCGGGACACACTGTAACTCCCCGGGACACTCTGTAACTCCCCGGGACACCCTGTAACCCCCCCGGGACACACTGTAACTCCCCGGGACATACTGTATGTCCCCGGGACACTCTGTAACTTCCCGGGACACACTGTAACTCCCCGGGACACCCTGTAACCCCCCCGGGACACACTGTATCTCCCCGGGGCACACTGTAACTCCCCGGGACACACTGTAACCCCCCGGGATACTCTGTAACCCTCCGGGACACTCTGTAACTCCCCGGGACACATTGTAACTCCCCGGGACACACTGTAACTCCCCGGGACACACTGTAACTCCCCGGGACACACTGTAACTCCCCGGGACACTCTGTAACTCCCCGGGAGACACTGTAACTCCCCGGGACACACTGTAACTCCCCGGGACACACTGTAACTCCCCGGGACACACTGTAACACCCCGGGACACACTGTAACTCCCCGTGACACACTGTAACTCCCCGGGATACACTGTAACTCCCCGGGACACACTGTAACTCCCCGGGACACTCTGTAACTCCCCGGGACACACTGTAACTCCCCGGGACACACTGTAACTCCCCGGGACACACTGTAACTCCCCGGGACACTCTGTAACTCCCCGGGACACCCTGTAACCCCCCGGGACACACTGTAACTCCCCGGGACATACTGTATGTCCCCGGGACACTCTGTAACTTCCCGGGACACTCTGTAACTTCCCGGGACACACTGTAACTCCCCGGGACACTCTGTAACTCCCCGGGACACACTGTAACCCCCCGGGACACTCTGTAACCCCCCGGGACACACTGTAACTCCCCGGGACACACTGTAACTCCCCGGGACACACTGTAACTCCCCGGGACACACTGTAACCCCCCGGGACACTCTGTAACCCCCCGGGACACACTGTAACTCCCCGGGAGACACTGTAACCCTCCCGGGACACACTGTAACTCCCCGGGACACACTGTAACTCCCCGGGACACTCTGTAACTCCCCGGGACACTCTGTAACTCCCCGGGACACACTGTAACTCCCCGGGACACACTGTAACTCCCCGGGACACTCTGTAACTCCCCGGGACACACTGTAACTCCCCGGGACACACTGTAACTCCCCAGGATACACTGTAACTCCCCGGGACACACTGTAACTCCCCGGAACACACTGTAACTCCCCGGGTAACTCTGTAACTCCCCGCTACACACTGTAACCCCCCGGGACACTCTGTAACCCCCCGGGACACACTGTAACTCCCCGGGACACACTGTAACTCCCCGGGACACACTGTAACTCCCCGGGACACACTGTAACCCCCCGGGACACTCTGTAACCCCCCGGGAGACACTGTAACTCCCCGGGGCACACTGTAACCCCCCGAGACACACAGTAACTCCACGGGACACTCTGTAACCCCCCGGGACACTCTGTAACTCCCCGGGACACTCTGTAACCCCCCGGGACACACTGTAACTTCCCGGGACCCTCTGTAACTCCCCGGGACACACTGTAACTCCCCGGGACACATTGTAACTCCCCGGGACACACTGTAACTTCCCGGACACACTGTAACCCCCCGGGACATTCTGTAACCCCCCGGGACACACTGTAACACCCCGGGACACTCTGTAACCCCCCGGGACACACTGTAACTCCCCGGGACACTCTGTAACTCCCCGGGACACACTGTAACTCCCCGGGACACACTGTAACCCCCCGGGACACACTGTAACTCCCCGGGACACACTGTAACCCCCCGGGATACTCTGTAACCCTCCGGGACACTCTGTAACTCCCCGGGACACATTGTAACTCCCCGGGACACACTGTAACCCCCGGGACACTCTGTAACCCCCCGGGACACACTGTAACTCCCCGGGGCACACTGTAACCCCCCGAGAAACACAGTAACTCCCCGGGACACTCTGTAACCCCCCGGGACACCCTGTAACCCCCCCGGGACACACTGTATCTCCCCGGGACACACTGTAACTCCCCGGGACACACTGTAACACCCCGGGACACACTGTAACTCCCCGTGACACACTGTAACTCCCCGGGATACACTGTAACTCCCCGGGACACACTGTAACTCCCCGGGACACTCTGTAACTCCCCGGGACACACTGTAACTCCCCGGGACACACTGTAACTCCCCGGGACACACTGTAACTCCCCGGGACACTCTGTAACTCCCCGGGACACCCTGTAACCCCCCCGGGACACACTGTAACTCCCCGGGACATACTGTATGTCCCCGGGACACTCTGTAACTTCCCGGGACACACTGTAACTCCCCGGGACACCCTGTAACCCCCCCGGGACACACTGTATCTCCCCGGGGCACACTGTAACTCCCCGGGACACACTGTAACTCCCCGGGACACTCTGTAACACCCCGGGACACACTGTAACTCCCCGTGACACACTGTAACTCCCCGGGACACACTGTAACTCCCCGGGACACACTGTAACTCCCCGGGACACACGGTAACTCCCCGGGACACACTGTAACTCCCCGGGACACTCTGTAACTCCCCGGGAGACACTGTAACTCCCCGGGACACACTGTAACTCCCCGGGACACACTGTAACTCCCCGGGACACACTGTAACACCCCGGGACACACTGTAACTCCCCGTGACACACTGTAACTCCCCGGGATACACTGTAACTCCCCGGGACACACTGTAACTCCCCGGGACACTCTGTAACTCCCCGGGACACACTGTAACTCCCCGGGACACACTGTAACTCCCCGGGACACACTGTAACTCCCCGGGACACTCTGTAACTCCCCGGGACACCCTGTAACCCCCCGGGACACACTGTAACTCCCCGGGACATACTGTATGTCCCCGGGACACTCTGTAACTTCCCGGGACACACTGTAACTCCCCGGGACACCCTGTAACCCCCCCGGGACACACTGTATCTCCCCGGGACACACTGTAACTCCCCGGGACACACTGTAACACCCCGGGACACACTGTAACTCCCCGTGACACACTGTAACTCCCCGGGATACACTGTAACTCCCCGGGACACACTGTAACTCCCCGGGACACTCTGTAACTCCCCGGGAGACACTGTAACCCCCCCGGGACACACTGTAACTCCCCGGGACACACTGTAACTCCCCGGGACACTCTGTAACTCCCCGGGACACACTGTAACTCCCCGGGACACACTGTAACTCCCCGGGACACTCTGTAACTCCCCGGGACACACTGTAACTCCCCGGGACACACTGTAACTCCCCGGGATACACTGTAACTCCCCGGGACACACTGTAACTCCCCGTGACACACTGTAACTCCCCGGGATACACTGTAACTCCCCGGGACACACTGTAACTCCCCGGGAGACACTGTAACCCTCCCGGGACACACTGTAACTCCCCGGGACACACTGTAACTCCCCGGGACACTCTGTAACTCCCCGGGACACTCTGTAACTCCCCGGGACACACTGTAACTCCCCGGGACACTCTGTAACTCCCCGGGACACACTGTAACTCCCCGGGACACACTGTAACTCCCCAGGATACACTGTAACTCCCCGGGACACACTGTAACTCCCCGGAACACACTGTAACTCCCCGGGACACTCTGTAACTCCCCGGGACACTCTGTAACTCCCCGGGACACACTGTAACCCCCCGGGACACTCTGTAACCCCCCTGGACACACTGTAACTCCCCGGGACACACTGTAACTCCCCGGGACACACTGTAACCCCCCGGGACACTCTGTAACCCCCCGGGACACACTGTAACTTCCCGGGACCCTCTGTAACGCCCCGGGACACACTGTAACCCCCCGGGACAATCTGTTACTCCCCGGGACACACTGTAACTCCCCGGGACACACTGTAACGCCCCGGGACACTCTGTAACCCCCCCGGGACACACTGTAACTTCCCGGACACACTGTAACCCCCCGGGACATTCTGTAACCCCCCGGGACACACTGTAACACCCCGGGACACTCTGTAACCCCCCGGGACACACTGTAACTCCCCGGGACACACTGTAACCCCCCGGGATACTCTGTAACCCTCCGGGACACTCTGTAACTCCCCGGGACACATTGTAACTCCCCGGGACACACTGTAACCCCCGGGACACTCTGTAACCCCCCGGGACACACTGTAACCCCCCGGGACACACTGTAACTCCCCGGGGCACACTGTAACCCCCCGAGAAACACAGTAACTCCCTGGGACACTCTGTAACCCCCCGGGACACCCTGTAACCCCCCCGGGACACACTGTATCTCCCCGGGACACACTGTAACTCCCCGGGACACACTGTAACACCCCGGGACACACTGTAACTCCCCGTGACACACTGTAACTCCCCGGGATACACTGTAACTCCCCGGGACACACTGTAACTCCCCGGGACACTCTGTAACTCCCTGGGACACACTGTAACTCCCCGGGACACACTGTAACTCCCCGGGACACACTGTAACTCCCCGGGACACTCTGTAACTCCCCGGGACACCCTGTAACCCCCCCGGGACACACTGTAACTCCCCGGGACATACTGTATGTCCCCGGGACACTCTGTAACTTCCCGGGACACACTGTAACTCCCCGGGACACCCTGTAACCCCCCCGGGACACACTGTATCTCCCCGGGGCACACTGTAACTCCCCGGGACACACTGTAACCCCCCGGGATACTCTGTAACCCTCCGGGACACTCTGTAACTCCCCGGGACACATTGTAACTCCCCGGGACACACTGTAACTCCCCGGGACACACTGTAACTCCCCGGGACACACTGTAACTCCCCGGGACACTCTGTAACTCCCCGGGAGACACTGTAACTCCCCGGGACACACTGTAACTCCCCGGGACACACTGTAACTCCCCGGGACACACTGTAACACCCCGGGACACACTGTAACTCCCCGTGACACACTGTAACTCCCCGGGATACACTGTAACTCCCCGGGACACACTGTAACTCCCCGGGACACTCTGTAACTCCCCGGGACACACTGTAACTCCCCGGGACACACTGTAACTCCCCGGGACACACTGTAACTCCCCGGGACACTCTGTAACTCCCCGGGACACCCTGTAACCCCCCGGGACACACTGTAACTCCCCGGGACATACTGTATGTCCCCGGGACACTCTGTAACTTCCCGGGACACTCTGTAACTTCCCGGGACACACTGTAACTCCCCGGGACACTCTGTAACTCCCCGGGACACACTGTAACCCCCCGGGACACTCTGTAACCCCCCGGGACACACTGTAACTCCCCGGGACACACTGTAACTCCCCGGGACACACTGTAACTCCCCGGGACACACTGTAACCCCCCGGGACACTCTGTAACCCCCCGGGACACACTGTAACTTCCCGGGACCCTCTGTAACGCCCCGGGACACTCTGTAACCCCCCCGGGACACACTGTAACCCCCCGGGACACACTGTAACACCCCGGGACACTCTGTAACCCCCCGGGACACACTGTAACTCCCCGGGACACTCTGTAACTCCCCGGGACACACTGTAACTCCCCGGGACACACTGTAACCCCCCGGGACACACTGTAACTCCCCGGGACACACTGTAACCCCCCGGGATACTCTGTAACCCTCCGGGACACTCTGTAACTCCCCGGGACACATTGTAACTCCCCGGGACACACTGTAACCCCCGGGACACTCTGTAACCCCCCGGGACACACTGTAACTCCCCGGGGCACACTGTAACCCCCCGAGAAACACAGTAACTCCCCGGGACACTCTGTAACCCCCCGGGACACCCTGTAACCCCCCCGGGACACACTGTATCTCCCCGGGACACACTGTAACTCCCCGGGACACACTGTAACACCCCGGGACACACTGTAACTCCCCGTGACACACTGTAACTCCCCGGGATACACTGTAACTCCCCGGGACACACTGTAACTCCCCGGGACACTCTGTAACTCCCCGGGACACACTGTAACTCCCCGGGACACACTGTAACTCCCCGGGACACACTGTAACTCCCCGGGACACTCTGTAACTCCCCGGGACACCCTGTAACCCCCCCGGGACACACTGTAACTCCCCGGGACATACTGTATGTCCCCGGGACACTCTGTAACTTCCCGGGACACACTGTAACTCCCCGGGACACCCTGTAACCCCCCCGGGACACACTGTATTTCCCCGGGGCACACTGTAACTCCCCGGGACACACTGTAACTCCCCGGGACACACTGTAACACCCCGGGACACACTGTAACTCCCCGTGACACACTGTAACTCCCCGGGACACACTGTAACTCCCCGGGACACACTGTAACTCCCCGGGACACACTGTAACTCCCCGGGACACACTGTAACTCCCCGGGACACTCTGTAACTCCCCGGGAGACACTGTAACTCCCCGGGACACACTGTAACTCCCCGGGACACACTGTAACTCCCCGGGACACACTGTAACACCCCGGGACACACTGTAACTCCCCGTGACACACTGTAACTCCCCGGGATACACTGTAACTCCCCGGGACACACTGTAACTCCCCGGGACACTCTGTAACTCCCCGGGACACACTGTAACTCCCCGGGACACACTGTAACTCCCCGGGACACACTGTAACTCCCCGGGACACTCTGTAACTCCCCGGGACACCCTGTAACCCCCCGGGACACACTGTAACTCCCCGGGACATACTGTATGTCCCCGGGACACTCTGTAACTTCCCGGGACACACTGTAACTCCCCGGGACACCCTGTAACCCCCCCGGGACACACTGTATCTCCCCGGGACACACTGTAACTCCCCGGGACACACTGTAACACCCCGGGACACACTGTAACTCCCCGTGACACACTGTAACTCCCCGGGATACACTGTAACTCCCCGGGACACACTGTAACTCCCCGGGACACTCTGTAACTCCCCGGGAGACACTGTAACCCCCCCGGGACACACTGTAACTCCCCGGGACACACTGTAACTCCCCGGGACACTCTGTAACTCCCCGGGACACACTGTAACTCCCCGGGACACACTGTAACTCCCCGGGACACTCTGTAACTCCCCGGGACACACTGTAACTCCCCGGGACACACTGTAACTCCCCGGGATACACTGTAACTCCCCGGGACACACTGTAACTCCCCGTGACACACTGTAACTCCCCGGGATACACTGTAACTCCCCGGGACACACTGTAACTCCCCGGGAGACACTGTAACCCTCCCGGGACACACTGTAACTCCCCGGGACACACTGTAACTCCCCGGGACACTCTGTAACTCCCCGGGACACTCTGTAACTCCCCGGGACACACTGTAACTCCCCGGGACACACTGTAACTCCCCGGGACACTCTGTAACTCCCCGGGACACACTGTAACTCCCCGGGACACACTGTAACTCCCCAGGATACACTGTAACTCCCCGGGACACACTGTAACTCCCCGGAACACACTGTAACTCCCCGGGACACTCTGTAACTCCCCGGGACACTCTGTAACTCCCCGGGACACACTGTAACTCCCCGGGTAACTCTGTAACTCCCCGCTACACACTGTAACCCCCCGGGACACTCTGTAACCCCCCTGGACACACTGTAACTCCCCGGGACACACTGTAACTCCCCGGACACACTGTAACCCCCCGGGACATTCTGTAACCCCCCGGGACACACTGTAACACCCCGGGACACTCTGTAACCCCCCGGGACACACTGTAACTCCCCGGGACACTCTGTAACTCCCCGGGACACACTGTAACTCCCCGGGACACACTGTAACCCCCCGGGACACACTGTAACTCCCCGGGACACACTGTAACCCCCCGGGATACTCTGTAACTCCCCGGGACACACTGTAACTCCCCGGGACACATTGTAACTCCCCGGGACACACTGTAACCCCCGGGACACTCTGTAACCCCCCGGGACACACTGTAACTCCCCGGGGCACACTGTAACCCCCCGAGAAACACAGTAACTCCCTGGGACACTCTGTAACCCCCCGGGACACCCTGTAACCCCCCCGGGACACACTGTATCTCCCCGGGACACACTGTAACTCCCCGGGACACACTGTAACACCCCGGGACACACTGTAACTCCCCGTGACACACTGTAACTCCCCGGGATACACTGTAACTCCCCGGGACACACTGTAACTCCCCGGGACACTCTGTAACTCCCTGGGACACACTGTAACTCCCCGGGACACACTGTAACTCCCCGGGACACACTGTAACTCCCCGGGACACTCTGTAACTCCCCGGGACACCCTGTAACCCCCCCGGGACACACTGTAACTCCCCGGGACATACTGTATGTCCCCGGGACACTCTGTAACTTCCCGGGACACACTGTAACTCCCCGGGACACCCTGTAACCCCCCCGGGACACACTGTATCTCCCCGGGGCACACTGTAACTCCCCGGGACACACTGTAACCCCCCGGGATACTCTGTAACCCTCCGGGACACTCTGTAACTCCCCGGGACACATTGTAACTCCCCGGGACACACTGTAACTCCCCGGGACACACTGTAACTCCCCGGGACACACTGTAACTCCCCGGGACACACTGTAACTCCCCGGGACACTCTGTAACTCCCCGGGAGACACTGTAACTCCCCGGGACACACTGTAACTCCCCGGGACACACTGTAACTCCCCGGGACACACTGTAACACCCCGGGACACACTGTAACTCCCCGTGACACACTGTAACTCCCCGGGATACACTGTAACTCCCCGGGACACACTGTAACTCCCCGGGACACTCTGTAACTCCCCGGGACACACTGTAACTCCCCGGGACACACTGTAACTCCCCGGGACACACTGTAACTCCCCGGGACACTCTGTAACTCCCCGGGACACCCTGTAACCCCCCGGGACACACTGTAACTCCCCGGGACATACTGTATGTCCCCGGGACACTCTGTAACTTCCCGGGACACACTGTAACTCCCCGGGACACCCTGTAACCCCCCCGGGACACACTGTATCTCCCCGGGACACACTGTAACTCCCCGGGACACACTGTAACTCCCCGGGACACACTGTAACACCCCGGGACACACTGTAACTCCCCGTGACACACTGTAACTCCCCGGGATACACTGTAACTCCCCGGGACACACTGTAACTCCCCGGGACACTCTGTAACTCCCCGGGAGACACTGTAACCCCCCCGGGACACACTGTAACTCCCCGGGACACACTGTAACTCCCCGGGACACACTGTAACTCCCCGGGACACACTGTAACTCCCCGGGACACTCTGTAACTCCCCGGGACACACTGTAACTCCCCGGGACACACTGTAACTCCCCGGGATACACTGTAACTCCCCGGGACACACTGTAACTCCCCGTGACACACTGTAACTCCCCGGGATACACTGTAACTCCCCGGGACACACTGTAACTCCCCGGGACACTCTGTAACTCCCCGGGAGACACTGTAACCCTCCCGGGACACACTGTAACTCCCCGGGACACACTGTAACTCCCCGGGACACTCTGTAACTCCCCGGGACACTCTGTAACTCCCCGGGACACACTGTAACTCCCCGGGACACACTGTAACTCCCCGGGACACTCTGTAACTCCCCGGGACACACTGTAACTCCCCGGGACACACTGTAACTCCCCAGGATACACTGTAACTCCCCGGGACACACTGTAACTCCCCGGAACACACTGTAACTCCCCGGGACACTCTGTAACTCCCCGGGACACTCTGTAACTCCCCGGGACACACTGTAACTCCCCGGGTAACTCTGTAACTCCCCGCTACACACTGTAACCCCCCGGGACACTCTGTAACCCCCCGGGACACACTGTAACTCCCCGGGACACACTGTAACTCCCCGGGACACACTGTAACCCCCCGGGACACTCTGTAACCCCCCGGGACACACTGTAACTTCCCGGGACCCTCTGTAACGCCCCAGGACACTCTGTAACCCCCCCGGGACACACTATAACTTCACGGACACACTGTAACCCCCCGGGACACTCTGTAACCCCCCGGGACACACTGTAACTTCCCGGGACCCTCTGTAACGCCCCGGGACACTCTGTAACCCCCCGGGACACTCTGTAACTCCCCGGGACACACTATAACTTCACGGACACACTGTAACTCCCCGGGACACACTGTAACTCCCCGGGACACACTGTAACACCCCGGGACACTCTGTAACCCCCCGGGACACACTGTAACTCCCCGGGACACTCTGTAACTCCCCGGGACACACTGTAACTCCCCGGGACACACTGTAACCCCCCGGGACACACTGTAACTCCCCGGGACACACTGTAACCCCCCGGGATACTCTGTAACCCTCCGGGACACTCTGTAACTCCCCGGGACACATTGTAACTCCCCGGGACACACTGTAACCCCCGGGACACTCTGTAACCCCCCGGGACACACTGTAACTCCCCGGGGCACACTGTAACCCCCCGAGAAACACAGTAACTCCCCGGGACACTCTGTAACCCCCCGGGACACTCTGTTACTCCCCGGGACACTCTGTAACTCCCCGGGACACACTGTAACTCCCCGGGACACACTGTAACTCCCCGGGACATACTGGAACTCCCCGGGACACACTGTAACCCCCCGGGATACTCTGTAACCCTCCGGGACACTCTGTAACTCCCCGGGACACTCTGTAACTCCCCGGGACACACTGTAACTCCCCGGGACACACTGTAACCCCCCGTGTGCAAGATAGGGGCCTCTGCGACCCCCCATCAGGCACTCTGCTTCCCTTCCCAAGAACAAAGACACGGAGGAGTTCGTCCAAAACTATGTATTCAGTTCTGCAGAACCGGGTGTTACCTCAATGGTTTCCCACGAGGCACACACACAGATTGTAATCCCCGCGCGTTATATACATGTAGTAATGGGCTGGGCCTTCTACTGTCTCAGCCAATGGGTGTCAAAGTTCCCCACTGTCCTCCCTGATGGATGAGATTATTTGGTTCATCACCCAGCCAATCAGTGTTTGAGTTCACCGTTCTCCCTTATATGGATGATGATGTACAGCCGTGGTTGTGGGCGGTCCCTCAGCCACGAGGAAAGCTGTTTCCATTGTTCCATTCATGAAAATCTGGGGGGAGTATCTGCTGGTGCTTACTACAGGGTAGAAAAGACTAAAATGGTGGCTTTGTACTTACTATGTGCTTACTACAACAGTTAATGATTTAAAAATTACACCACCCCTTACAAATCCCCCGTGTCTTTTCTTACGGTTTGTAATTTTTAAACTGGGAGTTTCCTCTCCAGGGCGTTTAATAACTCCTGAGCTTGTTCATCAAACTGCCCATCTCTAATACCACCCCCGCCCAATAGGGATTCACGTTGTTCCATCTCGAGATTCATTCGTTCAACCTGCCCATAGGGAACGTCCCTCTTAGTAAGGGCGGTTTCGATCAGTCGTTGAGTTAATCCCCGGACGCAGGGAATAACACAACACCCAAGGGCAGTGAGTACCCCTGCCACCACTATACATGAGACAAGAAAGGGAACGACTACCCCTGTCCATTTACCGAACCAAGCTTCCAACCAACCCGTGAGGCCAGAGTCGATACCCGAGTTTTCGGCGAGTTCGTCCGCCAATGTGGTGAGTCCATCCAGGGCGCGGGTGATGGACCCATCAGGGGCTGTGTTGTTGGGGATGAAAGTGCAGCACTGAGTGCCTATCATGACACAAACACCCCCCTTCTCTGCCAACATCATGTCTAAGGCCAACCTATTTTCCCACGTCATCCGACTAGTGGCGTCCAGTTGTTCTGCTATTCCTTTCACTGCATCACGGGTATAATTAATGAACCTCTGCTGATTGTAGTAAATATAATTAATCCAATCCACGTTCTTATTGATGGTAACCCACCAGAACAGTGACGACTCAAAACCCGCCGCTATCTGGTTCCTAGCCTTGTATTCATCAGGAACACCCCTGGGGACCCCTATGGCGTCTAAATATATGTTATCATCGAAAGAGGTCTCCAAAGCTCTCTCAGTTCTTCCACTGAAACGGGGTTGCTCTTGTTTTTCGAATGCCAGGGTGAATGGGATGGCCAATTGAACGATTGCACAAGTGCCCGTCCATTTTCGGGGCAGGGTCTGTCGCAGAATCCTCCCACCACAGTACCACCAGAGGTCTGCCCTAGGCACATGAATGTGGGAGTAATTCCCCCCCCCCGGTAGTTTCGTTGACCAGCCGAATTGATCCGCTGCACTTGTCAAATGTCCCCACATCGTCGTCCCACTGTAGTCCCGTCCGAGAGACACAGGCCTGGTGCGTACCCGTTACCCCTGAGAATGATGGCGGGCGGGGCGCTCCCTCAGACCTGACGGGGGGAAACTTCAAACTTAAGGGTCGACAAGTGGGGTCGTTCCAGGCCTCTCGGTCCTGGTACAGCATTATCATGCAGTCCAAGGCTCGTGGGTGTTTCTCCCATCCCAGCGGGAACGGGACCACCTGAGGGTTAGGGCGGGCACCCGTGCATGCGTAGCAATCACTCTTTTTCATGCTCCTCACAGTATATTTGACCCATTCCATCCAGGCATTCGCCTCCCCATATCCCGTTTCTATTTCAAAGGTCCTTTCCAAGTCCATCTTCTCAATTATCCTAACCTTTTCCTGCTCATCGGGGGTGGATGAGGCCCCAGACCCAGCTTCAATGACCGCGATGGTCGTGCAGCATATCTGCAACCCCTTCTGTCCTGCCTGGCCCCCAAGGTCTTTATGGTCAGATAGAGTGGATTGCACTGATTCTGCTCACAATTCCGCCCAGGGGTGATGGGATCACGGACAATTGACACCATAGCCTGGACCCCGGGGCTGGAGGCCTACTGATGCCATTTGTTTTGCCATGCAACTGTAATACTAACGTCTGACCCTGGAATCCCCTTTCTCTCTCTAGGTTATGCTTAGTCTGATTCAGTTCACTTTTAGTCGCACAGGGCACCAACCCACATAGGTCTAAACTAAGTGTCTGTGTTGGCGGGAACGGAGATGGAGAGCCACCGACGGTCCTCTGCCTGTTTTTTTTTCCAGAGGCCGAATTGAGTAACACGCACACTATGACCCAGCCCAAAGATAATGGCAAAGCAAGTTAACAATACAATTGACCGCATTTTGTTGCAACACTCGTGTCCGGCCGGAGGACACAGTCCTTTAAACTCGCCAAAGTCCAATTAGTCTGTTCTCAGGGTCTCTGTTCCTTAGATGCCTCTGTCAGAGAGGTTCGTTCGTCCTCCGTTGGTTGTGGCACTAGTCCCTTGATTCGAGTATAATGTGTCCAGCCCTTTTCGGCCGTGCAGGCAGCCGTTTCGGTCGTCAAAAGTACTAGGAAGGGACCGTCCCAAATTGATTCGAGGGTGCGTTGCTTCCAGCTTTTAATCAGGACCCACTGACCCGGCTTGATGGTGTGCACCGCGAACTCGAGGGGCGGCGTCTGTGCCAAAAGTCCCTGTTGGCGTAAACGAGATAGAGCAGACCCCAGAGCCACCACATATTTTTGCACAAACATGTCCCGAGACTCGAATAAGGGAGGTTCTCCCTTCGGCCCATGGAACGGGAGGCCAAACAGCATTTCGTAAGGGGAGACCCAAATCCCGCCTTGGCTGGGTGCGAATTTGCAACAGGGCGAGGGGTAGGCATTTGGTCCAAGGCAGGCCGATTTCACTAGTGAGTTTGGTTAGCTACTTTTTGATGGTTTTGTTCATTCTTTCGACCTTGCCTGAGGAAGAGGGATGCCAGGGGGTATGCAAATCCCAGTCAATCCCCACCGCTTGCACTATATTCTGGAGGACAGTCGAGGTGAAGTGACTCCCCTGGTCAGAGTCAATAGCGCGGGGCAGCCCAAATCGTGGGATGATTTGTTCGAGTAGAATGTTGCTAACCTGGGTTGCCGTTGCCGTGGCAGTGGGGAAAACTTCCACCCATCCTGTCAGGTGATCTACTATTACTAATAGATACTTCAGGCGACCTATGGGGGGGAGCTCAGTGTAATCTACCTGGACATACTCAAACGGCCTATAGGCCGGACTCCTACCCCCTTGCCTTGCGTGCTTCCGCAGCCCCCTTTTGTTGATCTTTCGGCACGTTATGCAATCTCCCGTGACCTGCTTGGCTACTGTGTACAGATCAGGGTGGGCATATCGGCGTAGGAAGGCATCGCACAGTGCCTGGGCACCCCAGTGACCCCCTTGGTGTAGACGGGCAATAATGTCCCGCGTCAACGGTCGATTTAGTAGCTGGCGGCCATCGGGTAGGGTCCACTTCCCTTCCCTATCTTTTGTACCCCCTAGAGATGCGAGGAGAGTTTCCTCTTTGTCAGTAAACGTGGGCATTTCGGTAATTTCGGCTATCTGGGGAATCCTTACCAGGCAGTTTACTACTTCCTTCCCCATCCCGGCCAATTTTGCCTGTTCATCCACCAATTGATTCCCCAGGGTCTCCGTTTTATTGTCTTTCTGGTGCCCTTTCACATGCACTACAGCAATCTCTTGTGGTAACAACAAATCCTCCAAGATCATGGCTACCAGTTCCTCGTGGACCAACTCATTTCCCCTACTATTTATCATTCCCCTTTCCTTCCAGATCTTCCCAAAGGTGTGTACTACCCCAAAGGCATACTTAGAGTCAGTGTAGATTTTCCCGGCTACTCCCTTTAAATTTCACAGAGCCCGGTGCAAGGCGTACAACTCCACGTTTGTGCGGACCAGGCATTCGGTAGCCGTCCACTTTCCACTAATTCCCAGCCAGTCTCACTAATGACTGCATCTTGCTCCTCTCCCTCTCCAACTTTCCCTCGACCTTCCTCTTTCCATCCCATAACCTTCTTCCCCCATTCCGGTGGACGTACAAGCTTCCCGTACGGCTGCCACCATCATTTTTGTCTTCTGTTTTTCCCTTACTACAGCCCTCTGAACGTACACCTTCTGTGCTTCCCGCAATAATTCCGCAACGTCTTTTTCAGCCCATTCCTCTATTTTCTGTAATTTCTTCTGAATGTCAGGCCATGATTTAGTCACACAGTGCACCTTAAGCATGCCCTTGCCTATTTCCCCGTCGGGGTCTAAACAGGAATACTTCCACATGGACTCCCGCAAACGGTCTAAAAACTCACTCGGGGATTCATCCTTTTTCTGACTGACTTCGAATGCTTTCGCTAAATTCCGCTGTTTAGGCACGCAGGTTTTGATTCCCCTGATTATAAGGTTTCTGAGGTCTGTCATATTAGCCCGTCCCCCCTCGTCATTATGATCCCACCGGGGGTCCTCTAAGGGGTACTTCTGCTCTCCACGCTGAGGGCCTCCCTGATGCTCCCTATCCCAAATGGCCATTGCACTATTCCGGATCATGACAATTTCATCGTAATTAAATAATATTCTCATCATGGCCTGTAATTCGGCCCATGTGTATATACTGGGCCCCAGAAATTGATCTAATTGTGTTCCGACACTGACGGGGTCGTCCAGTAGACGGGGTAGTTCATTGCGAAGTTGTCGGATATCCCCAGAATTTAAAGGTTGTACTACGAACCCGGTCCGTTCGTTCCCAAACGGCACCTCTCGTAAAGGGTTCATCTGTTCAACATTGTTAACCCTCTCAGCACCCAATCTCTCTTCTTGATCTCTCCGCATCTCAATTCGGGCTGATCTCCTAACGCCTGGGGTGGGCTCTTCTTCCCCTCCAGTGTCCCCCCCCCCCCAGCAGGCTCTCCCTCACTGAGCATGACCTGCTGGGAACCGAGATTATCCGACGCAGGAGGGAGGTCCGCGCTGGACGCCTGGGCGTGCACAGGTTGTACATACGGGGGCAGGGCGAAAGGGGGCAAACCGTCGGTGAGGACGTTCCAAGACCTCTGGGGCTTTCTTGGGTCTGTTTGGGGAATCAGAGGATAGAGACTCGTGGGGTCCCCGCCGTCACTCGCCAACCAGGCGGCGGCATATTTGCTCTCTTCTGGGTTAAACGGTTGTTTTCTGTTAACATATATATTTAGGAGTTGACACACCCAGTTTTCATCAGACCCATACTCGGGCCAAACTACCGAGGGGGCGCGGATAGGTTCTTTGGTCCATATAAAACAACAATATTTTATCATAGTCTCTTTCTTTAAGTCCTCTGTCCTACTGCTTTCCGTCCATAAACTCAATTTCTGACCTAGTGAACTATCGGGGGGGTATTTCTTTTCCATTTCTGATTTCCCATGGTCTATCTTTGGTCCTGGTCTTAAACGCCTAAAGCGTTCTCACAGATAACCGTCAAAACCACAATTTCCCATGGTCTATCTTCGGTCCTGGTCTTAAACGCCTAAAGCGTTCTCACAGATGACCGTCAAAACCACGTGGCCAACAAGGAAGAACAAAAAGAAACTCTCTCACCTTGATCCGTGCACGAAGTTGTCTGGCCTTTTTAAATGTGTGTTCCCCCGCGTATAGTCACTAACCAGTCGTCCCAGCACTCGTCCGTGTGTTCCTTTTCTCGGGATCCAAAATTATTTTTAATGAGCCGGGTCACTCTCTTGGCCGACGGCTGACGGACCAAGCTGATCCAGTGAGCAGTATAAATATATACCAGACGCGTCTTTTTGTATCAGACTTGATCCACGAGCCGAAGAGAGCCCCGGCAATAATTATTGCATCCCGGGCGAGACCCCCAATTGTGCAAGATAGGGGCCTCTGCGACCCCCCCATCAGGCACTCTGCTTCCCTTCCCAAGAACAAAGACACGGAGGAGTTCGTCCAAAACTATGTATTCAGTTCTGCAGAACCGGGTGTTACCTCAATGGTTTCCCACGAGGCACACACACAGATTGTAATCCCCGCGCGTTATATACATGTAGTAATGGGCTGGGCCTTCTACTGTCTCAGCCAATGGGTGTCAAAGTTCCCCACTGTCCTCCCTGATGGATGAGATTATTTGGTTCATCACCCAGCCAATCAGTGTTTGAGTTCACCGTTCTCCCTTATATGGATGATGATGTACAGCCGTGGTTGTGGGCGGTCCCTCAGCCACGAGGAAAGCTGTTTCCATTGTTCCATTCATGAAAATCTGGGGGGAGTATCTGCTGGTGCTTACTACAGGGTAGAAAAGACTAAAATGGTGGCTTTGTACTTACTATGTGCTTACTACAACAGTTAATGATTTAAAAATTACACCACCCCTTACACCCGGGACACACTGTAACTCCCCGGGACACACGGTAACCCCCCGGGACACACTGTAACTCCCCGGGACACACGGTAACTCCCTGGGACACACTGTAACTCCCCGGGACATACTGTAACTCCCCGGGACACATGGTAACCCCCCGGGACACACTGTAACTCCCCGGGACACACTGTAACTCCCCGGGACACATGGTAACCCCCCGGGACACACTGTAACTCCCTGGGACACACTGTAACCCCCCGGGACACACTGTAACTCCCCGGGACACACGGTAACCCCCCGGGACACACGGTAACTCCCTGGGACACACTGTAACTCCCCGGGACATACTGTAACTCCCCGGGACACATGGTAACCCCCCGGGACACACTGTAACTCCCCGGGACACACTGTAACTCCCCGGGACACATGGTAACCCCCCGGGACACACTGTAACTCCCTGGGACACACTGTAACCCCCCGGGACACACTGTAACTCCCCGGGACACACGGTAACCCCCCGGGACACACTGTAACTCCCCGGGACACACGGTAACTCCCCGGGACACACTGTAACCCCCCGGGACATACTGTAACTCCCAGGGACACACTGTAACTCCCTGGGACACTCTGTAACTTCCCGGGACACTCTGTAACGCCCCGGGACACTCTGTAACGCCCCGGGACACACTGTAACTCCCCGGGACACACTGTAACTCCCCGGGAGACTCTGTAACTCCCCGGGACACACTGTAACCCCCCGGGACACACTGTAACTCCCCGGGACACTCTGTAACCCCCCGGGACACTCTGTAACTCCCCGGGACACACTGTAACCCCCCGGGACACACTGTAACTCCCCGGGACACACTGTAACTCCCCGGGACACACTGTAACTCCCCGGGACACACTGTAACTCCCCGGGACACACTGTAACCCCCCGGGACACACTGTAACTCCCCGGGACACACTGTAACCCCCCGGGACACTCTGTAACACCCCGGGACACACTGTAACTCCCCGGGACACACTGTAACCCCCCGGGACACACTGTAACTCCCCGGGACACACTGTAACCCCCCGGGATACTCTGTAACCCTCCGGGACACTCTGTATCTCCCCGGGACACATTGTAACTCCCCGGGACACACTGTAACCCCCGGGACACTCTGTAACTCCCCGGGACACATGGTAACCCCCCGGGACACACTGTAACTCCCCGGGACACACTGTAACTCCCCGGGACACATGGTAACCCCCCGGGACACACTGTAACTCCCTGGGACACACTGTAACTCCCCGGGACACACTGTAACTCCCCGGGACACACTGTAACCCCCCGGGACACACTGTAACTCCCCGGGACACACGGTAACTCCTCGGGACACACTGTAACCCCCCGGGACACACTGTAACTCCCCGGGACACACTGTAACTCCCTGGGACACACTGTAACTCCCCGGGACACTCTGTAACTTCCCGGGACACTCTGTAACGCCCCGGGACACTCTGTAACGCCCCGGGACACACTGTAACTCCCCGGGACACACTGTAACTCCCCGGGACACTCTGTAACTCCCCGGGACACACTGTAACCCCCCGGGACACACTGTAACTCCCCGGGACACTCTGTAACCCCCCGGGACACTCTGTAACTCCCCGGGACACACTGTAACCCCCCGGGACACACTGTAACTCCCCGGGACACACTGTAACTCCCCGGGACACACTGTAACTCCCCGGGACACACTGTAACTCCCCGGGACACACTTTAACCCCCCGGGACACACTGTAACCCCCCGGGACACTCTGTAACTCCCCGGGACACACTGTAACTCCCCGGGACACTCTGTAACCCCCCGGGACACACTGTAACTCCCCGGGACACTCTGTAACCCCCCGGGACACTCTGTAACTCCCCGGGACACACTGTAACTCCCCGGGACACACTGTAACCCCCCGGGACACACTGTAACTCCCCGGGACACACTGTAACTCCCCGGGACACTCTGTAACCCCCCGGGACACACTGTAACTCCCCGGGACACTCTGTAACCCCCCGGGACACACTGTAACTCCCCGGGACACACTGTAACCCCCCGGGACACTCTGTAACTCCCCGGGACACACTGTAACCCCCCGGGACACTCTGTAACTCCCAGGGACACTCTGTAACTCCCCGGGACACACTGTAACTCCCCGGGACACACTGTAACTCCCCGGGACACACTGTAACCCCCCGGGACACTCTGTAACCCCCCGGGACACACTGTAACTCCCCGGGACACACTGTAACCCACCGGGACACACTGTAACTCCCCGGGACACACTGTAACCCCCCGGGACACTCTGTAACTCCCTGGGACACACGGTAACTCCCCGGGACACACTGTAACCCCCCGGGACACTCTGTAACTCCCCGGGACATACTGTAACTCCCCGGGACACACTGTAACTCCCCGGGACACTCTGTAACTCCCCGGGACACACTGTAACTCCCCGGGACACTCTGTAACTCTCCGGGACACTCTGTAACTCCCCGGGACACGACGTAACCCCCCGGGACACACTGTAACTCCCCGGGACACACTGTAACCCCCCGGGACACTCTGTAACTCCCCGGGACATACTGTAACTCCCCGGGACACACTGTAACTCCCCGGGACACACTGTAACTCCCCGGGACACACTGTAACTCCCAGGGACACTCTGTAACTCCCAGGGACACTCTGTAACTCCCCGGGACACACTGTAACCGCCCGGGACACACTGTAACTCCCCGGGACACACTGTAACTCCCCGGGACACACTGTAACCCCCCGGGACACTCTGTAACTCCCAGGGACACTCTGTAACTCCCCGGGACACACTGTAACTCCCCGGGACACACTGTAACTCCCCGGGACACACTGTAACCCCCCGGGACACTCTGTAACCCCCCGGGACACACTGTAACTCCCCGGGACACACTGTAACCCCCCGGGACACTCTGTAACTCCCCGGGACACACTGTAACCCCCCGGGACACTCTGTAACTCCCTGGGACACACTGTAACTCCCCGGGACACACTGTAACCCCCCGGGACACTCTGTAACTCCCCGGGACACTCTGTAACTCCCCGGGACATACTGTAACTCCCCGGGACACACGGTAACTCCCCGGGACACACTGTAACACCCCTGGACACTCTGTAACCCTCCGGGACACTGTGTAACCCCCCGGGACACACTGTAACTCCCCGGGACACACTGTAACTCCCCGGGACACACTGTAACTCCCCGGGACATACTGTAACTCCCCGGGACACACTGTAACTCCCCGGGACACACTGTAACTCCCCGGGACACACTGTAACTCCCCGGGACATACTGTAACTCCCCGGGACACACTGTAACCCCCCGGGATACTCTGTAACCCTCCGGGACACTCTGTAACTCCCCGGGACACATTGTAACTCCCCGGGACACTCTGTAACCCCCCGGGACACTCTGTAACTCCCCGGGACATACTGTAACTCCCCGGGACACACTGTAACCCCCCGGGATACTCTGTAACCCTCCGGGACACTCTGTAACTCCCCGGGACACATTGTAACTCCCCGGGACACTCTGTAACCCCCCGGGACACTCTGTAACTCCCCAGGACACTCTGTAACTCCCCGGGACACACTGTAACTCCCCGGGACACACTGTAACTCCCCGGGACACTCTGTAACTCCCCGGGACACACTGTAACTCCGCGGGACACTCTGTAACTCCCCGGGACACACTGTAACTCCCCGGGACACACTGTAACCCCCCGGGACACACTGTAACTCCCCGGGACACACTGTAACTCCCCGGGACACACTGTAACTCCCCGGGACACTCTGTAACTCCCCGGGACACACTGTAACTCCCCGGGACACTCTGTAACTCCCCGGGACACACTGTAACTCCCCGGGACACACTGTAACTCCCCGGGACACACTGTAACCCCCCGGGACACACTGTAACTCCCCGGGACACACTGTAACTCCCCGGGACACTCTGTAACTCCCCGGGACACACTGTAACTCCCCGGGACACACTGTAACTCCCCGGGACACTCTGTAACTCCGCGGGACACTCTGTAACTCCCCGGGATACTCTGTAACTCCCCGGAACACTCTGTAACTCCCCGGGACACACTGTAACTCCCCGGGACACACTGTAACTCCCCGGGACACTCTGTAACTCCCCGGGACACACTGTAACCCCCCGGGACACACTGTAACTCCCCGGGACACACTGTAACTCCCCGGGACACTCTGTAACTCCCCGGGACACACTGTAACTCCCCGGGACACACTGTAACTCCCCGGGACACTCTGTAACTCCCCGGGACACACTGTAACTCCCCGGGACACTCTGTAACTGCCCGGGACACTCTGTAACTCCCCGGGACACACTGTAACTCCCCGGGACACACTGTAACTCCCCGGGACACACTGTAACCCTCCGGGACACACTGTAACTCCCCGGGACACTCTGTAACCCTCCGGGACACAGTGTAACCCCCGGGGACACTCTGTAACTCCCCGGGACACTCTGCACCTCCCCGGGACACTCTGTAACTCCCCGGGACACACTGTAACTCCCCGGGACACACTGTAACCCCCCGGGACACACTGTAACTCCCCGGGACACTCTGTAACTCCCCGGGACACACTGTAACCCCCCGGGACACATTGTAACTCCCCGGGACACTCTGTAACTCCCCGGGACACTCTGTAACTCCCCGGGACACACTGTAACCCCCCTGGACACTCTGTAACCCTCCGGGACACTGTGTAACCCCCCGGGACACACTGTAACCCCCCGGGACACTCTGTAACTCCCCGGGACACTCTGTAACTCCCCGGGACACATTGTAACTCCCCGGGACACACTGTAACCCCCGGGACACTCTGTAACTCCCCGGGACACACTGTAACCCCCCTGGACACTCTGTAACCCTCCGGGACACTGTGTAACCCCCCGGGACACACTGTAACCCCCCGGGACACTCGGTAACTCCCCGGGACACACTGTAACTCCCCGGGAGACACTGTAACTCCCCGGGACACACTGTAACTCCCCGGGACATACTGTAACTCCCCGGGACACACTGTAACCCCCCGGGATACTCTGTAAATCCCCGGGACACATTGTAACTCCCCGGGACACACTGTAACCCCCGGGACACTCTGTAACCCCCCGGGACACACTGTAACTCCCCGGGGCACACTGTAACCCCCCGAGACACTGTGTAACTCCCCGAGACACACTGTAACTCCCCGGGACACACTGTAACTCCCCGGGACATACTGTAACTCCCCGGGACACACTGTAACCCCCCGGGATACTCTGTAAATCCCCGGGACACATTGTAACTCCCCGGGACACACTGTAACCCCCGGGACACTCTGTAACCCCCCGGGACACACTGTAACTCCCCGGGGCACACTGTAACCCCCCGAGACACTGTGTAACTCCCCGAGACACACAGTAACTCCACGGGACATACTGTAACTCCCCGGGGCACACTGTAACCCCCCGAGACACTGTGTAACTCCCCGAGACACACAGTAACTCCACGGGACATACTGTAACTCCCCGGGGCACACTGTAACCCCCCGAGACACTGTGTAACTCCCCGAGACACACTGTAACTCCCCGGGACATACTGTAACTCCCCGGGACACACTGTAACCCCCCGGGACACTCTGTAACCCCCCGGGACACACTGTAACTCCCCGGGACACTCTGTAACCCCCCGGGACACTCTGTAACTCCCCGGGACACTCTGTAACTCCGCGGGACACACTGTAACTCCCCGGGACACACTGTAACTCCCCGGGACATACTGTAACTCCCCGGGACACACTGTAACCCCCCGGGATACTCTGTAACCCTCCGGGACACTCTGTAACTCCCCGGGACACATTGTAACTCCCCGGGACACACTGTAACCCCCCGGGACACACTGTAACTCCCCGGGTCACACTGTAACTCCCCGGGACACTCTGTAACTCCCCGGGACACTCTGTAACCCCCCGGGACACTCTGTAATTCCCCGGGACACTCTGTAACTCCCCGGGACACACTGTAACTCCCCGGGACACACTGTAACTCCCCGGGACACTCTGTAACTCCCCGGGACACACTGTAACTCCCCGGGACACTCTGTAACTCCGCGGGACACTCTGTAACTCCCCGGGACACACTGTAACTCCCCGGGACACACTGTAACCCCCCGGGACACACTGTAACTCCCTGCGACACTCTGTAACTCCCCGGGACACACTGTAACTCCCCGGGACACTCTGTAACTCCCCGGGACACACTGTAACTCCCCGGGACACTCTGTAACTCCCCGGGACACACTGTAACTCCCCGGGACACTCTGTAACTCCCCGGGACACACTGTAACTCCCCGGGACACACTGTAACCCCCCGGGACACACTGTAACTCCCCGGGACACACTGTAACCCCCCGGGACACACTGTAACTCCCCGGGACACACGGTAACTCCCTGGGACACACTGTAACTCCCCGGGACATACTGTAACTCCCCGGGACACATGGTAACCCCCCGGGACACACTGTAACTCCCCGGGACACACTGTAACTCCCCGGGACACATGGTAACCCCCCGGGACACACTGTAACTCCCTGGGACACACGGTAACTCCCTGGGACACACTGTAACTCCCCGGGACATACTGTAACTCCCCGGGACACATGGTAACCCCCCGGGACACACTGTAACTCCCCGGGACACACTGTAACTCCCCGGGACACATGGTAACCCCCCGGGACACACTGTAACTCCCTGGGACACACTGTAACCCCCCGGGACACACTGTAACTCCCCGGGACACACGGTAACCCCCCGGGACACACTGTAACTCCCCGGGACACACGGTAACTCCCCGGGACACACTGTAACCCCCCGGGACATACTGTAACTCCCCGGGACACACTGTAACTCCCTGGGACACTCTGTAACTTCCTGGGACACTCTGTAACGCCCCGGGACACTCTGTAACGCCCCGGGACACACTGTAACTCCCCGGGACACACTGTAACTCCCCGGGACACTCTGTAACTCCCCGGGACACACTGTAACCCCCCGGGACACACTGTAACTCCCCGGGACACTCTGTAACCCCCCGGGACACTCTGTAACTCCCCGGGACACACTGTAACCCCCCGGGACACACTGTAACTCCCCGGGACACACTGTAACTCCCCGGGACACACTGTAACTCCCCGGGACACACTGTAACCCCCCGGGACACTCTGTAACTCCCCGGGACACACTGTAACTCCCCGGGACACTCTGTAACCCCCCGGGACACACTGTAACTCCCCGGGACACTCTGTAACCCCCCGGGACACTCTGTAACTCCCCGGGACACACTGTAACTCCCCGGGACACACTGTAACCCCCGGGACACACTGTAACTCCCCGGGACACACTGTAACTCCCCGGGACACTCTGTAACCCCCCGGGACACACTGTAACTCCCCGGGACACTCTGTAACCCCCCGGGACACACTGTAACTCCCCGGGACACACTGTAACCCCCCGGGACACTCTGTAACTCCCCGGGACACACTGTAACCCCCCGGGACACTCTGTAACTCCCAGGGACACTCTGTAACTCCCCGGGACACACTGTAACTCCCCGGGACACACTGTAACCCGCCGGGACACTCTGTAACCCCCCGGGACACACTGTAACTCCCCGGGACACACTGTAACCCCCCGGGACACTCTGTAACTCCCCGGGACACACTGTAACCCCCCGGGACACTCTGTAACTCCCTGGGACACACTGTAACTCCCCGGGACACACTGTAACCCCCCGGGACACTCTGTAACTCCCCGGGACACTCTGTAACTCCCCGGGACATACTGTAACTCCCCGGGACACACTGTAACTCCCCGGGACACTCTGTAACTCCCCGGGACACACTGTAACTCCCCGGGACACTCTGTAACTCTCCGGGACACTCTGTAACTCTCCGGGACACTCTGTAACCCCCCGGGACACACTGTAACTCCCCGGGACACACTGTTACTCCCCGGGATACACTGTAACTCCCCGGGACACACTGTAACTCCCCGGGACACTCTGTAACCCCCCGGGACACACTGTAACTCCCCGGGACACACTGTAACTCCCCGGGATACACTGTAACTCCCCGGGACACACTGTAACTCCCCGGGACACTCTGTAACTCCCCGGGACATACTGTAACTCCCCGGGACACACTGTAACTCCCCGGGACACACTGTAACTCCCCGGGACACTCTGTAACTCCCCGGGACACACTGTAACTGCCCGGGACACACTGTAACCCCCCGGGACACACTGTAACTCCCCGGGACACTCTGTAACTCCCCGGGACACACTGTAACTCCCCGGGACACACTGTAACTCCCCGGGACACACTGTAACTCCCCGGGACACTCTGTAACTCCGCGGGACACTCTGTAACCCTCCGGGACACACTGTAACTCCCCGGGACACTCTGTAACTCCCCGGGACACACTGTAACTCCCCGGGACACACTGTAACTCCCCGGGACACACTGTAACTCCCCGGGACACTCTGTAACTCCCCGGGACACACTGTAACTCCCCGGGACACACCATGTAACTCCCCGGGACCCACTGTAACCCTCCGGGACACACTGTAACACCCCGGGATACTCTGTAACTCCCCGGAACACTCTGTAACTCCCCGGGACACACTGTAACTCCCCGGGACACACTGTAACTCCCCGGGACACTCTGTAACTCCCCGGGACACACTGTAACTCCCCGGGACACTCTGTAACTGCCCGGGACACTCTGTAACTCCCCGGGACACATTGTAACTCCCCGGGACACACTGTAACTCCCCGGGACACACTGTAACTCCCCGGGACACACTGTAACTCCCCGGGACATACTGTAACTCCCCGGGACACACTGTAACCCCCCGGGATACTCTGTAAATCCCCGGGACACATTGTAACTCCCCGGGACACACTGTAACCCCCGGGACACTCTGTAACCCCCCGGGACATACTGTAACTCCCCGGGGCACACTGTAACCCCCCGAGACACACAGTAACTCCACGGGACACTCTGTAACCCCCCGGGACACTCTGTAACTCCCCGGGACACTCTGTAACTCCCCGGGACACACTGTAACTCCCCGGGACACACTGTAACTCCCCGGGACATACTGTAACTCCCCGGGACACACTGTAACCCCCCGGGATACTCTGTAACCCTCCGGGACACTCTGTAACTCCCCGGGACACATTGTAACTCCCCGGGACACACTGTAACCCCCCGGGACACACTGTAACTCCCCGGGTCACACTGTAACTCCCCGGGACACTCTGTAACTCCCCGGGACACTCTGTAACCCCCCGGGACACTCTGTAATTCCCCGGGACACTCTGTAACTCCCCGGGACACACTGTAACTCCCCGGGACACACTGTAACTCCCCGGGACACTCTGTAACTCCCCGGGACACACTGTAACTCCCCGGGACACTCTGTAACTCCGCGGGACACTCTGTAACTCCCCGGGACACACTGTAACTCCCCGGGACACACTGTAACCCCCCGGGACACACTGTAACTCCCTGCGACACTCTGTAACTCCCCGGGACACACTGTAACTCCCCGGGACACTCTGTAACTCCCCGGGACACACTGTAACTCCCCGGGACACTCTGTAACTCCCCGGGACACACTGTAACTCCCCGGGACACTCTGTAACTCCCCGGGACACACTGTAACTCCCCGGGACACACTGTAACCCCCCAGGACACACTGTAACTCCCCGGGACACACTGTAACCCCCCGGGACACACTGTAACTCCCCGGGACACACGGTAACTCCCTGGGACACACTGTAACTCCCCGGGACATACTGTAACTCCCCGGGACACATGGTAACCCCCCGGGACACACTGTAACTCCCCGGGACACACTGTAACTCCCCGGGACACATGGTAACCCCCCGGGACACACTGTAACTCCCTGGGACACACGGTAACTCCCTGGGACACACTGTAACTCCCCGGGACATACTGTAACTCCCCGGGACACATGGTAACCCCCCGGGACACACTGTAACTCCCCGGGACACACTGTAACTCCCCGGGACACATGGTAACCCCCCGGGACACACTGTAACTCCCTGGGACACACTGTAACCCCCCGGGACACACTGTAACTCCCCGGGACACACGGTAACCCCCCGGGACACACTGTAACTCCCCGGGACACACGGTAACTCCCCGGGACACACTGTAACCCCCCGGGACATACTGTAACTCCCCGGGACACACTGTAACTCCCTGGGACACTCTGTAACTTCCTGGGACACTCTGTAACGCCCCGGGACACTCTGTAACGCCCCGGGACACACTGTAACTCCCCGGGACACACTGTAACTCCCCGGGACACTCTGTAACTCCCCGGGACACACTGTAACCCCCCGGGACACACTGTAACTCCCCGGGACACTCTGTAACCCCCCGGGACACTCTGTAACTCCCCGGGACACACTGTAACCCCCCGGGACACACTGTAACTCCCCGGGACACACTGTAACTCCCCGGGACACACTGTAACTCCCCGGGACACACTGTAACCCCCCGGGACACACTGTAACTCCCCGGGACACACTGTAACTCCCCGGGACACTCTGTAACCCCCCGGGACACACTGTAACTCCCCGGGACACTCTGTAACCCCCCGGGACACTCTGTAACTCCCCGGGACACACTGTAACTCCCCGGGACACACTGTAACCCCCGGGACACACTGTAACTCCCCGGGACACACTGTAACTCCCCGGGACACTCTGTAACCCCCCGGGACACACTGTAACTCCCCGGGACACTCTGTAACCCCCCGGGACACACTGTAACTCCCCGGGACACACTGTAACCCCCCGGGACACTCTGTAACTCCCCGGGACACACTGTAACCCCCCGGGACACTCTGTAACTCCCAGGGACACTCTGTAACTCCCCGGGACACACTGTAACTCCCCGGGACACACTGTAACTCCCCGGGACACACTGTAACCCCCCGGGACACTCTGTAACCCCCCGGGACACACTGTAACTCCCCGGGACACACTGTAACCCCCCGGGACACTCTGTAACTCCCCGGGACACACTGTAACCCCCCGGGACACTCTGTAACTCCCTGGGACACACTGTAACTCCCCGGGACACACTGTAACCCCCCGGGACACTCTGTAACTCCCCGGGACACTCTGTAACTCCCCGGGACATACTGTAACTCCCCGGGACACACTGTAACTCCCCGGGACACTCTGTAACTCCCCGGGACACACTGTAACTCCCCGGGACACTCTGTAACTCTCCGGGACACTCTGTAACTCTCCGGGACACTCTGTAACCCCCCGGGACACACTGTAACTCCCCGGGACACACTGTTACTCCCCGGGATACACTGTAACTCCCCGGGACACACTGTAACTCCCCGGGACACTCTGTAACCCCCCGGGACACACTGTAACTCCCCGGGACACACTGTAACTCCCCGGGATACACTGTAACTCCCCGGGACACACTGTAACTCCCCGGGACACTCTGTAACTCCCCGGGACATACTGTAACTCCCCGGGACACACTGTAACTCCCCGGGACACACTGTAACTCCCCGGGACACTCTGTAACTCCCCGGGACACACTGTAACTGCCCGGGACACACTGTAACCCCCCGGGACACACTGTAACTCCCCGGGACACTCTGTAACTCCCCGGGACACACTGTAACTCCCCGGGACACACTGTAACTCCCCGGGACACACTGTAACTCCCCGGGACACTCTGTAACTCCGCGGGACACTCTGTAACCCTCCGGGACACACTGTAACTCCCCGGGACACTCTGTAACTCCCCGGGACACACTGTAACTCCCCGGGACACACTGTAACTCCCCGGGACACACTGTAACTCCCCGGGACACTCTGTAACTCCCCGGGACACACTGTAACTCCCCGGGACACACCATGTAACTCCCCGGGACCCACTGTAACCCTCCGGGACACACTGTAACACCCCGGGATACTCTGTAACTCCCCGGAACACTCTGTAACTCCCCGGGACACACTGTAACTCCCCGGGACACACTGTAACTCCCCGGGACACTCTGTAACTCCCCGGGACACACTGTAACTCCCCGGGACACTCTGTAACTGCCCGGGACACTCTGTAACTCCCCGGGACACATTGTAACTCCCCGGGACACACTGTAACTCCCCGGGACACACTGTAACTCCCCGGGACACACTGTAACTCCCCGGGACATACTGTAACTCCCCGGGACACACTGTAACCCCCCGGGATACTCTGTAAATCCCCGGGACACATTGTAACTCCCCGGGACACACTGTAACCCCCGGGACACTCTGTAACCCCCCGGGACATACTGTAACTCCCCGGGGCACACTGTAACCCCCCGAGACACACAGTAACTCCACGGGACACTCTGTAACCCCCCGGGACACTCTGTAACTCCCCGGGACACTCTGTAACTCCCCGGGACACACTGTAACTCCCCGGGACACACTGTAACTCCCCGGGACATACTGTAACTCCCCGGGACACACTGTAACCCCCCGGGATACTCTGTAACCCTCCGGGACACTCTGTAACTCCCCGGGACACATTGTAACTCCCCGGGACACACTGGAACCCCCCGGGACACACTGTAACTCCCCGGGTCACACTGTAACTCCCCGGGACACTCTGTAACTCCCCGGGACACTCTGTAACCCCCCGGGACACTCTGTAATTCCCCGGGACACTCTGTAACTCCCCGGGACACACTGTAACTCCCCGGGACACACTGTAACTCCCCGGGACACTCTGTAACTCCCCGGGACACACTGTAACTCCCCGGGACACTCTGTAACTCCGCGGGACACTCTGTAACTCCCCGGGACACACTGTAACTCCCCGGGACACACTGTAACCCCCCGGGACACACTGTAACTCCCTGCGACACTCTGTAACTCCCCGGGACACACTGTAACTCCCCGGGACACTCTGTAACTCCCCGGGACACACTGTAACTCCCCGGGACACTCTGTAACTCCCCGGGACACACTGTAACTCCCCGGGACACTCTGTAACTCCCCGGGACACACTGTAACTCCCCGGGACACACTGTAACCCCCCAGGACACACTGTAACTCCCCGGGACACACTGTAACCCCCCGGGACACACTGTAACTCCCCGGGACACACGGTAACTCCCTGGGACACACTGTAACTCCCCGGGACATACTGTAACTCCCCGGGACACATGGTAACCCCCCGGGACACACTGTAACTCCCCGGGACACACTGTAACTCCCCGGGACACATGGTAACCCCCCGGGACACACTGTAACTCCCTGGGACACACGGTAACTCCCTGGGACACACTGTAACTCCCCGGGACATACTGTAACTCCCCGGGACACATGGTAACCCCCCGGGACACACTGTAACTCCCCGGGACACACTGTAACTCCCCGGGACACATGGTAACCCCCCGGGACACACTGTAACTCCCTGGGACACACTGTAACCCCCCGGGACACACTGTAACTCCCCGGGACACACGGTAACCCCCCGGGACACACTGTAACTCCCCGGGACACACGGTAACTCCCCGGGACACACTGTAACCCCCCGGGACATACTGTAACTCCCCGGGACACACTGTAACTCCCTGGGACACTCTGTAACTTCCTGGGACACTCTGTAACGCCCCGGGACACTCTGTAACGCCCCGGGACACACTGTAACTCCCCGGGACACACTGTAACTCCCCGGGACACTCTGTAACTCCCCGGGACACACTGTAACCCCCCGGGACACACTGTAACTCCCCGGGACACTCTGTAACCCCCCGGGACACTCTGTAACTCCCCGGGACACACTGTAACCCCCCGGGACACACTGTAACTCCCCGGGACACACTGTAACTCCCCGGGACACACTGTAACTCCCCGGGACACACTGTAACCCCCCGGGACACTCTGTAACTCCCCGGGACACACTGTAACTCCCCGGGACACTCTGTAACCCCCCGGGACACACTGTAACTCCCCGGGACACTCTGTAACCCCCCGGGACACTCTGTAACTCCCCGGGACACACTGTAACTCCCCGGGACACACTGTAACCCCCGGGACACACTGTAACTCCCCGGGACACACTGTAACTCCCCGGGACACTCTGTAACCCCCCGGGACACACTGTAACTCCCCGGGACACTCTGTAACCCCCCGGGACACACTGTAACTCCCCGGGACACACTGTAACCCCCCGGGACACTCTGTAACTCCCCGGGACACACTGTAACCCCCCGGGACACTCTGTAACTCCCAGGGACACTCTGTAACTCCCCGGGACACACTGTAACTCCCCGGGACACACTGTAACTCCCCGGGACACACTGTAACCCCCCGGGACACTCTGTAACCCCCCGGGACACACTGTAACTCCCCGGGACACACTGTAACCCCCCGGGACACTCTGTAACTCCCCGGGACACACTGTAACCCCCCGGGACACTCTGTAACTCCCTGGGACACACTGTAACTCCCCGGGACACACTGTAACCCTCCGGGACACTCTGTAACTCCCCGGGACACTCTGTAACTCCCCGGGACATACTGTAACTCCCCGGGACACACTGTAACTCCCCGGGACACTCTGTAACTCCCCGGGACACACTGTAACTCCCCGGGACACTCTGTAACTCTCCGGGACACTCTGTAACTCTCCGGGACACTCTGTAACCCCCCGGGACACACTGTAACTCCCCGGGACACACTGTTACTCCCCGGGATACACTGTAACTCCCCGGGACACACTGTAACTCCCCGGGACACTCTGTAACCCCCCGGGACACACTGTAACTCCCCGGGACACACTGTAACTCCCCGGGATACACTGTAACTCCCCGGGACACACTGTAACTCCCCGGGACACTCTGTAACTCCCCGGGACATACTGTAACTCCCCGGGACACACTGTAACTCCCCGGGACACACTGTAACTCCCCGGGACACACTGTAACTCCCCGGGACACTCTGTAACTCCCCGGGACACACTGTAACTGCCCGGGACACACTGTAACCCCCCGGGACACACTGTAACCCCCCGGGACACACTGTAACTCCCCGGGACACTCTGTAACTCCCCGGGACACACTGTAACTCCCCGGGACACACTGTAACTCCCCGGGACACACTGTAACTCCCCGGGACACTCTGTAACTCCGCGGGACACTCTGTAACCCTCCGGGACACACTGTAACTCCCCGGGACACTCTCTAACTCCCCGGGACACACTGTAACTCCCCGGGACACACTGTAACTCCCCGGGACACACTGTAACTCCCCGGGACACTCTGTAACTCCCCGGGACACACTGTAACTCCCCGGGACACACCATGTAACTCCCCGGGACCCACTGTAACCCTCCGGGACACACTGTAACTCCCCGGGACACTCTGTAACCCTCCGGGACACAGTGTAACCCCCTGGGACACTCTGTAACTCCCCGGGACACTCTGTACCTCCCCGGGACACACTGTAACCCCCCGGGACACTCTGTAACTCCCCGGGACACTCTGTAACTTCCCGGGACACATTGTAACTCCCCGGGACACACTGTAACCCCCGGGACACTCTGTAACTCCCCGGGACACACTGTAACCCCCCTGGACACTCTGTAACCCTCCGGGACACTGTGTAACCCCCCGGGACACACTGTAACCCCCCGGGACACTCGGTAACTCCCCGGGACACACTGTAACTCCCCGGGACACACTGTAACTCCCCGGGACACACTGTAACTCCCCGGGATACTCTGTAACCCTCCGGGACACTCTGTAACTCCCCGGGACACATTGTAACTCCCCGGGACACTCTGTAACCCCCCGGGACACTCTGTAACTCCCCAGGACACTCTGTAACTCCCCGGGACACACTGTAACTCCCCGGGACACACTGTAACTCCCCGGGACACTCTGTAACTCCCCGGGACACACTGTAACTCCGCGGGACACTCTGTAACTCCCCGGGACACACTGTAACTCCCCGGGACACACTGTAACCCCCCGGGACACACTGTAACTCCCCGGGACACACTGTAACTCCCCGGGACACACTGTAACTCCCCGGGACACACTGTAACTCCCCGGGACACACTGTAACTCCCCGGGACACTCTGTAACTCCCCGGGACACACTGTAACTCCCCGGGACACACTGTAACTCCCCGGGACACTCTGTAACTCCGCGGGACACTCTGTAACCCCCCGGGACACACTGTAACACCCCGGGATACTCTGTAACTCCCCGGGACACTCTGTAACTCCCCGGGACACACTGTAACTCCCCGGGACACACTGTAACTCCCCGGGACACTCTGTAACTCCCCGGGACACACTGTAACTCCCCGGGACACTCTGTAACTGCCCGGGACACTCTGTAACTCCCCGGGACACACTGTAACTCCCCGGGACACACTGTAACTCCCCGGGACACACTGTAACCCTCCGGGACACACTGTAACTCCCCGGGACACTCTGTAACCCTCCGGGACACAGTGTAACCCCCGGGGACACTCTGTAACTCCCCGGGACACTCTGTACCTCCCCGGGACACACTGTAACCCCCCGGGACACTCTGTAACTCCCCGGGACACTCTGTAACTCCCCGGGACACATTGTAACTCCCCGGGACACACTGTAACCCCCGGGACACTCTGTAACTCCCCGGGACACACTGTAACCCCCCTGGACACTCTGTAACCCTCCGGGACACTGTGTAACCCCCCGGGACACACTGTAACCCCCCGGGACACTCGGTAACTCCCCGGGACACACTGTAACTCCCCGGGACACACTGTAACTCCCCGGGACACACTGTAACTCCCCGGGACATACTGTAACTCCCCGGGACACACTGTAACCCCCCGGGATACTCTGTAACCCTCCGGGACACTCTGTAAATCCCCGGGACACATTGTAACTCCCCGGGACACACTGTAACCCCCGGGACACTCTGTAACCCCCCGGGACACACTGTAACTCCCCGGGGCACACTGTAACCCCTCGAGACACACAGTAACTCCACGGGACACTCTGTAACCCCCCGGGACACTCTGTAACTCCCCGGGACACACTGTAACTCCCCGGGACACACTGTAACTCCCCGGGACACACTGTAACTCCCCGGGACACACTGTAACCCCCCGGGATACTCTGTAACCCCCCGGGATACTCTGTAACCCTCCGGGACACTCTGTAACTCCCCGGGACACATTGTAACTCCCCGGGACACACTGTAACTCCCCGGGACACACTGTAACTCCCCGGGTCACACTGTAACTCCCCGGGACACTCTGTAACTCCCCGGGACACTCTGTAACCCCCCGGGACACTCTGTAATTCCCCGGGACACTCTGTAACTCCCCGGGACACACTGTAACTCCCCGGGACACACTGTAACTCCCCGGGACACTCTGTAACTCCCCGGGACACACTGTAACTCCCCGGGACACTCTGTAACTCCGCGGGACACACTGTAATTCCCCGGGACACTCTGTAACCCCCCGGGACACACTGTAACTCCCCGGGACACTCTGTAACCCCCCGGGACACTCTGTAACTCCCCGGGACACACTGTAACTCCCCGGGACACACTGTAACCCCCGGGACACACTGTAACTCCCCGGGACACACTGTAACTCCCCGGGACACTCTGTAACCCCCCGGGACACACTGTAACTCCCCGGGACACTCTGTAACCCCCCGGGACACACTGTAACTCCCCGGGACACACTGTAACCCCCCGGGACACTCTGTAACTCCCCGGGACACACTGTAACCCCCCGGGACACTCTGTAACTCCCAGGGACACTCTGTAACTCCCCGGGACACACTGTAACTCCCCGGGACACACTGTAACTCCCCGGGACACACTGTAACTCCCCGGGACACACTGTAACCCGCCGGGACACTCTGTAACCCCCCGGGACACACTGTAACTCCCCGGGACACACTGTAACCCCCCGGGACACACTGTAACCCCCGGGACACTCTGTAACCCCCCGGGACACACTGTAACTCCCCGGGACACACTGTAACCCCCCGGGACACACTGTAACTCCCCGGGACACACTGTAACTCCCCGGGACACTCTGTAACTCCCCGGGACACACTGTAACCCCCCGGGACACTCTGTAACTCCCCGGGACACACTGTAACCCCCCGGGACACTCTGTAACTCCCTGGGACACACTGTAACTCCCCGGGACACACTGTAACCCCCCGGGACACTCTGTAACTCCCCGGGACACTCTGTAACTCCCCGGGACATACTGTAACTCCCCGGGACACACTGTAACTCCCCGGGACACTCTGTAACTCCCCGGGACACACTGTAACTCCCCGGGACACTCTGTAACTCTCCGGGACACTCTGTAACTCCCCGGGACACTCTGTAACCCCCCGGGACACACTGTAACTCCCCTGGACACACTGTTACTCCCCGGGATACACTGTAACTCCCCGGGACACACTGTAACTCCCCGGGACACTCTGTAACCCCCCGGGACACACTGTAACTCCCCGGGACACACTGTAACTCCCCGGGATACACTGTAACTCCCCGGGGCACACTGTAACTCCCCGGGACACTCTGTAACTCCCCGGGACACACTGTAACTCCCCGGGACACACTGTAACTCCCCGGGACACTCTGTAACTCCCCGGGACACACTGTAACCCCCCGGGACACACTGTAACTCCCCGGGACACTCTGTAACTCCCCGGGACACACTGTAACTCCCCGGGACACACTGTAACCCCCGGGACACTCTGTAACCCCCCGGGACACACTGTAACTCCCCGGGGCACACTGTAACCCCCCGAGACACACAGTAACTCCACGGGACACTCTGTAACCCCCCGGGACACTCTGTAACTCCCCGGGACACACTGTAACTCCCCGGGACACACTGTAACTCCCCGGGACACACTGTAACTCCCCGGGACACACTGTAACCCCCCGGGATACTCTGTAACCCCCCGGGATACTCTGTAACCCTCCGGGACACTCTGTAACTCCCCGGGACACATTGTAACTCCCCGGGACACACTGTAACTCCCCGGGACACACTGTAACTCCCCGGGTCACACTGTAACTCCCCGGGACACTCTGTAACTCCCCGGGACACTCTGTAACCCCCCGGGACACTCTGTAATTCCCCGGGACACTCTGTAACTCCCCGGGACACACTGTAACTCCCCGGGACACACTGTAACTCCCCGGGACACTCTGTAACTCCCCGGGACACACTGTAACTCCCCGGGACACTCTGTAACTCCGCGGGACACACTGTAACTCCCCGGGACACTCTGTAACCCCCCGGGACACACTGTAACTCCCCGGGACACTCTGTAACCCCCCGGGACACTCTGTAACTCCCCGGGACACACTGTAACTCCCCGGGACACACTGTAACCCCCGGGACACACTGTAACTCCCCGGGACACACTGTAACTCCCCGGGACACTCTGTAACCCCCCGGGACACACTGTAACTCCCCGGGACACTCTGTAACCCCCCGGGACACACTGTAACTCCCCGGGACACACTGTAACCCCCCGGGACACTCTGTAACTCCCCGGGACACACTGTAACCCCCCGGGACACTCTGTAACTCCCAGGGACACTCTGTAACTCCCCGGGACACACTGTAACTCCCCGGGACACACTGTAACTCCCCGGGACACACTGTAACTCCCCGGGACACACTGTAACCCGCCGGGACACTCTGTAACCCCCCGGGACACACTGTAACTCCCCGGGACACACTGTAACCCCCCGGGACACTCTGTAACTCCCCGGGACACACTGTAACCCCCCGGGACACTCTGTAACTCCCTGGGACACACTGTAACTCCCCGGGACACACTGTAACCCCCCGGGACACTCTGTAACTCCCCGGGACACTCTGTAACTCCCCGGGACATACTGTAACTCCCCGGGACACACTGTAACTCCCCGGGACACTCTGTAACTCCCCGGGACACACTGTAACTCCCCGGGACACTCTGTAACTCTCCGGGACACTCTGTAACTCCCCGGGACACTCTGTAACCCCCCGGGACACACTGTAACTCCCCTGGACACACTGTTACTCCCCGGGATACACTGTAACTCCCCGGGACACACTGTAACTCCCCGGGACACTCTGTAACCCCCCGGGACACACTGTAACTCCCCGGGACACACTGTAACTCCCCGGGATACACTGTAACTCCCCGGGGCACACTGTAACTCCCCGGGACACTCTGTAACTCCCCGGGACACACTGTAACTCCCCGGGACACACTGTAACTCCCCGGGACACTCTGTAACTCCCCGGGACACACTGTAACCCCCCGGGACACACTGTAACTCCCCGGGACACTCTGTAACTCCCCGGGACACACTGTAACTCCCCGGGACACACTGTAACTCCCCGGGACACTCTGTAACTCCGCGGGACACTCTGTAACCCCCCGGGACACACTGTAACTCCCCGGGACACTCTGTAACTCCCCGGGACACTCTGTAACTCCCCGGGACACACTGTAACTCCCCGGGACACACTGTAACTCCCCGGGACACTCTGTAACTCCCCGGGACACACTGTAACTCCGCGGGACACTCTGTAACTCCCCGGGACACACTGTAACTCCCCGGGACACACTGTAACCCCCCGGGACACACTGTAACTCCCCGGGACACACTGTAACTCCCCGGGACACACTGTAACTCCCCGGGACACACTGTAACTCCCCGGGACACTCTGTAACTCCCCGGGACACACTGTAACTCCCCGGGACACACTGTAACTCCCCGGGACACTCTGTAACTCCGCGGGACACTCTGTAACCCCCCGGGACACACTGTAACACCCCGGGATACTCTGTAACTCCCCGGGACACTCTGTAACTCCCCGGGACACACTGTAACTCCCCGGGACACACTGTAACTCCCCGGGACACTCTGTAACTCCCCGGGACACACTGTAACTCCCCGGGACACTCTGTAACTGCCCGGGACACTCTGTAACTCCCCGGGACACACTGTAACTCCCCGGGACACACTGTAACTCCCCGGGACACACTGTAACCCTCCGGGACACACTGTAACTCCCCGGGACACTCTGTAACCCTCCGGGACACAGTGTAACCCCCGGGGACACTCTGTAACTCCCCGGGACACTCTGTACCTCCCCGGGACACACTGTAACCCCCCGGGACACTCTGTAACTCCCCGGGACACTCTGTAACTCCCCGGGACACATTGTAACTCCCCGGGACACACTGTAACCCCCGGGACACTCTGTAACTCCCCGGGACACACTGTAACCCCCCTGGACACTCTGTAACCCTCCGGGACACTGTGTAACCCCCCGGGACACACTGTAACCCCCCGGGACACTCGGTAACTCCCCGGGACACACTGTAACTCCCCGGGACACACTGTAACTCCCCGGGACACACTGTAACTCCCCGGGACATACTGTAACTCCCCGGGACACACTGTAACCCCCCGGGATACTCTGTAACCCTCCGGGACACTCTGTAAATCCCCGGGACACATTGTAACTCCCCGGGACACACTGTAACCCCCGGGACACTCTGTAACCCCCCGGGACACACTGTAACTCCCCGGGGCACACTGTAACCCCTCGAGACACACAGTAACTCCACGGGACACTCTGTAACCCCCCGGGACACTCTGTAACTCCCCGGGACACACTGTAACTCCCCGGGACACACTGTAACTCCCCGGGACACACTGTAACTCCCCGGGACACACTGTAACCCCCCGGGATACTCTGTAACCCCCCGGGATACTCTGTAACCCTCCGGGACACTCTGTAACTCCCCGGGACACATTGTAACTCCCCGGGACACACTGTAACTCCCCGGGACACACTGTAACTCCCCGGGTCACACTGTAACTCCCCGGGACACTCTGTAACTCCCCGGGACACTCTGTAACCCCCCGGGACACTCTGTAATTCCCCGGGACACTCTGTAACTCCCCGGGACACACTGTAACTCCCCGGGACACACTGTAACTCCCCGGGACACTCTGTAACTCCCCGGGACACACTGTAACTCCCCGGGACACTCTGTAACTCCGCGGGACACACTGTAATTCCCCGGGACACTCTGTAACCCCCCGGGACACACTGTAACTCCCCGGGACACTCTGTAACCCCCCGGGACACTCTGTAACTCCCCGGGACACACTGTAACTCCCCGGGACACACTGTAACCCCCGGGACACACTGTAACTCCCCGGGACACACTGTAACTCCCCGGGACACTCTGTAACCCCCCGGGACACACTGTAACTCCCCGGGACACTCTGTAACCCCCCGGGACACACTGTAACTCCCCGGGACACACTGTAACCCCCCGGGACACTCTGTAACTCCCCGGGACACACTGTAACCCCCCGGGACACTCTGTAACTCCCAGGGACACTCTGTAACTCCCCGGGACACACTGTAACTCCCCGGGACACACTGTAACTCCCCGGGACACACTGTAACTCCCCGGGACACACTGTAACCCGCCGGGACACTCTGTAACCCCCCGGGACACACTGTAACTCCCCGGGACACACTGTAACCCCCCGGGACACACTGTAACCCCTGGGACACTCTGTAACCCCCCGGGACACACTGTAACTCCCCGGGACACACTGTAACCCCCCGGGACACACTGTAACTCCCCGGGACACACTGTAACTCCCCGGGACACTCTGTAACTCCCCGGGACACACTGTAACCCCCCGGGACACTCTGTAACTCCCCGGGACACACTGTAACCCCCCGGGACACTCTGTAACTCCCTGGGACACACTGTAACTCCCCGGGACACACTGTAACCCCCCGGGACACTCTGTAACTCCCCGGGACACTCTGTAACTCCCCGGGACATACTGTAACTCCCCGGGACACACTGTAACTCCCCGGGACACTCTGTAACTCCCCGGGACACACTGTAACTCCCCGGGACACTCTGTAACTCTCCGGGACACTCTGTAACTCCCCGGGACACTCTGTAACCCCCCGGGACACACTGTAACTCCCCTGGACACACTGTTACTCCCCGGGATACACTGTAACTCCCCGGGACACACTGTAACTCCCCGGGACACTCTGTAACCCCCCGGGACACACTGTAACTCCCCGGGACACACTGTAACTCCCCGGGATACACTGTAACTCCCCGGGGCACACTGTAACTCCCCGGGACACTCTGTAACTCCCCGGGACACACTGTAACTCCCCGGGACACACTGTAACTCCCCGGGACACTCTGTAACTCCCCGGGACACACTGTAACCCCCCGGGACACACTGTAACTCCCCGGGACACTCTGTAACTCCCCGGGACACACTGTAACTCCCCGGGACACACTGTAACCCCCGGGACACTCTGTAACCCCCCGGGACACACTGTAACTCCCCGGGGCACACTGTAACCCCCCGAGACACACAGTAACTCCACGGGACACTCTGTAACCCCCCGGGACACTCTGTAACTCCCCGGGACACACTGTAACTCCCCGGGACACACTGTAACTCCCCGGGACACACTGTAACTCCCCGGGACACACTGTAACCCCCCGGGATACTCTGTAACCCCCCGGGATACTCTGTAACCCTCCGGGACACTCTGTAACTCCCCGGGACACATTGTAACTCCCCGGGACACACTGTAACTCCCCGGGACACACTGTAACTCCCCGGGTCACACTGTAACTCCCCGGGACACTCTGTAACTCCCCGGGACACTCTGTAACCCCCCGGGACACTCTGTAATTCCCCGGGACACTCTGTAACTCCCCGGGACACACTGTAACTCCCCGGGACACACTGTAACTCCCCGGGACACTCTGTAACTCCCCGGGACACACTGTAACTCCCCGGGACACTCTGTAACTCCGCGGGACACACTGTAACTCCCCGGGACACTCTGTAACCCCCCGGGACACACTGTAACTCCCCGGGACACTCTGTAACCCCCCGGGACACTCTGTAACTCCCCGGGACACACTGTAACTCCCCGGGACACACTGTAACCCCCGGGACACACTGTAACTCCCCGGGACACACTGTAACTCCCCGGGACACTCTGTAACCCCCCGGGACACACTGTAACTCCCCGGGACACTCTGTAACCCCCCGGGACACACTGTAACTCCCCGGGACACACTGTAACCCCCCGGGACACTCTGTAACTCCCCGGGACACACTGTAACCCCCCGGGACACTCTGTAACTCCCAGGGACACTCTGTAACTCCCCGGGACACACTGTAACTCCCCGGGACACACTGTAACTCCCCGGGACACACTGTAACTCCCCGGGACACACTGTAACCCGCCGGGACACTCTGTAACCCCCCGGGACACACTGTAACTCCCCGGGACACACTGTAACCCCCCGGGACACTCTGTAACTCCCCGGGACACACTGTAACCCCCCGGGACACTCTGTAACTCCCTGGGACACACTGTAACTCCCCGGGACACACTGTAACCCCCCGGGACACTCTGTAACTCCCCGGGACACTCTGTAACTCCCCGGGACATACTGTAACTCCCCGGGACACACTGTAACTCCCCGGGACACTCTGTAACTCCCCGGGACACACTGTAACTCCCCGGGACACTCTGTAACTCTCCGGGACACTCTGTAACTCCCCGGGACACTCTGTAACCCCCCGGGACACACTGTAACTCCCCTGGACACACTGTTACTCCCCGGGATACACTGTAACTCCCCGGGACACACTGTAACTCCCCGGGACACTCTGTAACCCCCCGGGACACACTGTAACTCCCCGGGACACACTGTAACTCCCCGGGGCACACTGTAACTCCCCGGGACACTCTGTAACTCCCCGGGACACACTGTAACTCCCCGGGACACACTGTAACTCCCCGGGACACTCTGTAACTCCCCGGGACACACTGTAACCCCCCGGGACACACTGTAACTCCCCGGGACACTCTGTAACTCCCCGGGACACACTGTAACTCCCCGGGACACACTGTAACTCCCCGGGACACTCTGTAACTCCGCGGGACACTCTGTAACCCCCCGGGACACACTGTAACTCCCCGGGACACTCTGTAACTCCCCGGGACACTCTGTAACTCCCCGGGACACACTGTAACTCCCCGGGACACACTGTAACTCCCCGGGACACACTGTAACTCCCCGGGACACTCTGTAACTCCCCGGGACACACTGTAACTCCCCGGGACCCACTGTAACCCTCCGGGACACACTGTAACTCCCCGGGACACTCTGTAACCCTCCGGGACACAGTGTAACCCCCTGGGACACTCTGTAACTCCCCGGGACACTCTGTACCTCCCCGGGACACACTGTAACCCCCCGGGACACTCTGTAACTCCCCGGGACACTCTGTAACTTCCCGGGACACATTGTAACTCCCCGGGACACACTGTAACCCCCGGGACACTCTGTAACTCCCCGGGACACACTGTAACCCCCCGGGACACTCTGTAACCCTCCGGGATACTGTGTAACCCCCCGGGACACACTGTAACCCCCCGGGACACTCGGTAACTCCCCGGGACACACTGTAACTCCCCGGGACACACTGTAACTCCCCGGGACACACTGTAACTCCCCGGGACACACTGTAACTCCCCGGGACATACTGTAACTCCCCGGGACACACTGTAACCCCCCGGGATACCCTGTAACCCTCCGGGACACTCTGTAACTCCCCGGGACACATTGTAACTCCCCGGGACACACTGTAACCCCCGGGACACTCTGTAACCCCCCGGGACACACTGTAACTCCCCGGGGCACACTGTAACCCCCCGAGACACACAGTAACTCCCCGGGACACTCTGTAACTCCCCGGGACACTCTGTAACTCCCCGGGACACTCTGTAACTCCCCGGGACACACTGTAACTCCCCGGGACACTCTGTAACTCCCCGGGACACACTGTAACTCCCCGGGACACACTGTAACTCCCCGGGGCATACTGTAACTCCCCGGGACACACTGTAACTCCCCGGGACACTCTGTAACTCCCCGGGACACACTGTAACTCCCCGGGACACTCTGTAACTCTCCGGGACACTCTGTAACCCCCCGGGACACACTGTAACTCCCCGGGACACACTGTAACTCCCCGGGACACACTGTAACTCCCCGGGACACACTGTAACTCCCCGGGACACTCTAACTCCCCGGGACTTACTGTAACTCCCCGGGACACACTGTAACTCCCCGGGACACACTGTAACCCCCCGGGACACTCTGTAACTCCCCGGGACACACTGTAACCCCCCGGGACACTCTGTAACTCCCTGGGACACACTGTAACTCCCCGGGACACACTGTAACCCCCCGGGAACTCTGTAACTCCCCGGGACACTCTGTAACTCCCCGGGACACTCTGTAACTCCCTGGGACACACTGTAACTCCCCGGGACACACTGTAACTCCCCGGGACACACTGTAACTCCCCGGGACACTCTGTAACTCCCCGGGACACACTGTAACTCCCCGGGACACTCTGTAACTCTCCGGGACACTCTGTAACTCCCCGGGACACTCTGTAGCCCCCCGGGACACACTGTAACTCCCCGGGACACACTGTTACTCCCCGGGATACACTGTAACTCACCGGGACACACTGTAACTCCCCGGGACACTCTGTAACCCCCCGGGACACACTGTAACTCCCCGGGACACACTGTAACACCCCGGGATACACTGTAACTCCCCGGGACACACTGTAACTCCCCGGGACACTCTGTAACCCCCCGGGACATAGTGTAACTCCCCGGGACACACTGTAACTCCCCGGGACACACTGTAACTCCCCGGGACACTCTGTAACTCCCCGGGACACACTGTAACTCCCCGGGACACACTGTAACCCCCCGGGACACACTGTAACTCCCCGGGACACTCTGTAACTCCCCGGGACACACTGTAACTCCCCGGGACACACTGTAACTCCCCGGGACACTCTGTAACTCCGCGGGACACTCTGTAACCCCCCGGGACACACTGTAACTCCCCGGGACACACTGTAACTCCCCGGGACACACTGTAACTCCCCGGGACACACTGTAACTCCCCGGGACACTCTGTAACTCCCCGGGACACACTGTAACTCCCCGGGACACACTGTAACTCCCCGGGACCCACTGTAACCCTCCGGGACACACTGTAACTCCCCGGGACACTCTGTAACCCTCCGGGACACAGTGTAACCCCCTGGGACACTCTGTAACTCCCCGGGACACTCTGTACCTCCCCGGGACACACTGTAACCCCCCGGGACACTCTGTAACTCCCCGGGACACTCTGTAACTTCCCGGGACACATTGTAACTCCCCGGGACACACTGTAACCCCCGGGACACTCTGTAACTCCCCGGGACACACTGTAACCCCCCTGGACACTCTGTAACCCTCCGGGACACTGTGTAACCCCCCGGGACACACTGTAACTCCCCGGGACACTCTGTAACCCTCCGGGACACAGTGTAACCCCCTGGGACACTCTGTAACTCCCCGGGACACTCTGTACCTCCCCGGGACACACTGTAACCCCCCGGGACACTCTGTAACTCCCCGGGACACTCTGTAACTTCCCGGGACACATTGTAACTCCCCGGGACACACTGTAACCCCCGGGACACTCTGTAACTCCACGGGACACACTGTAACCCCCCTGGACACTCTGTAACCCTCCGGGACACTGTGTAACCCCCCGGGACACACTGTAACCCCCCGGGACACTCGGTAACTCCCCGGGACACACTGTAACTCCCCGGGACACACTGTAACTCCCCGGGACACACTGTAACTCCCCGGGACATACTGTAACTCCCCGGGACACACTGTAACCCCCCGGGATACCCTGTAACCCTCCGGGACACTCTGTAACTCCCCGGGACACATTGTAACTCCCCGGGACACACTGTAACCCCCGGGACACTCTGTAACCCCCCGGGACACACTGTAACTCCCCGGGGCACACTGTAACTCCCCGGGACACACTGTAACTCCCCGGGACACTCTGTAACCCCCCGGGACACACTGTAACTCCCCGAGACACACAGTAACTCCCCGGGACACTCTGTAACTCCCCGGGACACACTGTAACTCCCCGGGACACTCTGTAACCCCCCGGGACACTCTGTAACTCCCCGGGACACATTGTAACTCCCCGGGACACACTGTAACCCCCGGGACACTCTGTAACCCCCCGGGACACACTGTAACTCCCCGAGACACACAGTAACTCCCCGGGACACTCTGTAACCCCCCGGGACACTCTGTAACTCCCCGGGACACTCTGTAACTCCCCGGGACACACTGTAACTCCCCGGGACACACTGTAACTCCCCGGGACACACTGTAACTCCCCGGGACACACTGTAACTCCCCGGGGCATACTGTAACTCCCCGGGACACACTGTAACTCCCCGGGACACTCTGTAACTCCCCGGGACACACTGTAACTCCCCGGGACACTCTGTAACTCTCCGGGACACTCTGTAACTCCCCGGGACACTCTGTAACCCCCCGGGACACACTGTAACTCCCCGGGACACACTGTAACTCCCCGGGACACACTGTAACTCCCCGGGACACACTGTAACTCCCCGGGACACTCTGTAACTCCCCGGGACTTACTGTAACTCCCCGGGACACACTGTAACTCCCCGGGACACACTGTAACTCCCCGGGACACTCTGTAACTCTCCGGGACACACTGTAACTCCCCGGGACACTCTGTAACTCCCCGGGACACTCTGTAACCCTCCGGGACACTGTGTAACCCCCCGGGACACACTATAACCCCCCGGGACACTCGGTAACTCCCCGGGACACACTGTAACTCCCCGGGACACACTGTAACTCCCCGGGACACACTGTAACTCCCCGGGACATACTGTAACTCCCCGGGACACACTGTAACCCCCCGGGATACTCTGTAACCCTCCGGGACGCTCTGTAACTCCCCGGGACACATTGTAACTCCCCGGGACACACTGTAACCCCCGGGACACTCTGTAACCCCCCGGGACACACTGTAACTCCCCGGGGCACACTGTAACCCCCCGAGACACACAGTAACTCCCCGGGACACTCTGTAACCCCCCGGGACACTCTGTAACTCCCCGGGACACTCTGTAACTCCCCGGGACACACTGTAACTCCCCGGGACACACTGTAACTCCCCGGGACACACTGTAACTCCCCGGGACACTCTGTAACCCCCCGGGACACACTGTAACTCCCTGGGACACACTGTAACCCCCCGGGACACACTGTAACTCCCCGGGACACACGGTAACCCCCCGGGACACACTGTAACTCCCCGGGACACACGGTAACTCCCCGGGACACACTGTAACCCCCCGGGACATACTGTAACTCCCCGGGACACACTGTAACTCCCTGGGACACTCTGTAACTTCCCGGGACACTCTGTAACGCCCCGGGACACTCTGTAACGCCCCGGGACACACTGTAACTCCCCGGGACACACTGTAACTCCCCGGGACACTCTGTAACTCCCCGGGACACACTGTAACCCCCCGGGACACACTGTAACTCCCCGGGACACTCTGTAACCCCCCGGGACACTCTGTAACTCCCCGGGACACACTGTAACCCCCCGGGACACACTGTAACTCCCCGGGACACACTGTAACTCCCCGGGACACACTGTAACTCCCCGGGACACACTGTAACTCCCCGGGATACACTGTAACTCCCCGGGACACACTGTAACTCCCCGGGACATACTGTAACTCCCCGGGACACACTGTAACTCCCCGGGACACACTGTAACTCCCCGGGACACTCTGTAACCCCCCGGGACACTCTGTAACTCCCCGGGACACACTGTAACTCCCCGGGGCATACTGTAACTCCCCGGGACACACTGTAACTCCCCGGGACACTCTGTAACCCCCCGGGACACACTGTAATTCCCCGGGACACACTGTAACCCCCCGGGACACTCTGTAACTCCCCGGGACACTCTGTAACTCCCCGGGACACACTGTAACCCCCCGGGACACACTGTAACTCCCCGGGACACACTGTAACTCCCCGGGACACTCTGTAACCCCCCGGGACACACTGTAACTCCCCGGGACACTCTGTAACCCCCCGGGACACACTGTAACTCCCCGGGACACACTGTAACCCCCCGGGACACTCTGTAACTCCCCGGGACACTCTGTAACCCCCCGGGACACACTGTAACTCCCCGGGACACACTGTAACTCCCCGGGACACTCTGTAACTCCGCGGGACACACTGTAACTCCCCAGGATACTCTGTAACTCCCCGGGACACACTGTAACTCCCCGGGATACTCTGTAACTCCCCGGGACACTCTGTAACTCCCCGGGACACTCTTGAAATCCCCGGGACACTCTGTAACTCCCCGGGACACAGTGTAACTCCCCGGGACACTCTGTCACTCCCCGGGACACTCTG